>NC_141598.1:42426549-42514049 GCF_047967505.1 Dipteris shenzhenensis | reverse complement strand
AAAGGGCATGGCAAACTCCTCCTCCTTTTGAGTGTCTCACCCAATATGGAAGCTTTGGAGCAAGTGAACCACACAGGATTGAGACATAGGAGTAGATTGCAATGAATAGTAGTCCTAAAATGAGACTACAATGTAGGAGCAAACTATAACAAAATAGTAAGGGGGGGAAGAGAGTGGGAGAGAGAGACAGAGGGGCATGCATGTGCGTGCATGCACACGAGCAAGTGACCACACAGGATTGAGACATAGGAGTAGATTGCATGAATAGTAGTCCTTAAAATGAGACTACAATATTGGAGCAGACTATAACAAATAGTAAGGGGGGGAAGAGAGAGGGAGAGAGAGACAGAGACAGAGGCAGAGGTGCATGCATGTGCGTGCATGCACATGCACACACACACACACACATGCACACACATAACACGCACACTCACACACACACACACATGCACACGCACGGGCGCACATGCATACGCATATGTATGTTTGCCTGTATGTATAGAAATAATGGAAAATCAGACAATCATAATATCAAATAAATCATGTGTGTAGATAAGCGATCGATATGTGAAAATGCAAGAAAGATTGAATCATACATATAAAAATGGTTAAGAAGAGTATGTTATTGTCTTTATGAAATTGAGCCAATGGATTAATGATCTACATACATACAAATCATTGTTTAATGGACGGTACCTATATATATAAAGAGGGGAAGGAGAGAGAGAGAGAGAGAGAGAGAGGAGGAGGAGGGAGGAGGAGGGAGCTTTGCAGGGAGGTTCTCCGACGCTCTTTGAGGTTTGAGGAGGGAAGATGGAGTGCCACATGGCACACACACCACCACATATATATATATATATAGAGAGAGAGAGAGAGAGAGAGAGAGAGAGAGAGAGAGAGAGAGAGAGAGAGAGAGAGAGAGAGAGAGAGAATAGATTATAATAATGTAGGTTGCCATGTTGTAGTGTGGTTGACACGCACTACAACGTGTCTGGGCCCAATTGCCACTTCGACCTTAAGTATCCCAGGGGATTCACTCTTCATTAAAGGGGGGACGTCACGTGCGTGCATGAACTTCAAGAAAACCCCCTATTTAAGATCCATGTAGGATGATAAAACACCCCTATTTAAGCTTAAATAAGATACCACCAAAATTCTATTATGTCTCCCCCTTTCCTTAAATCTACGTTCTTTCTTAAGAATTCACACAATAAGAAAATTTAGATTACTTTCCCTATGACTATTTAAAGCCAAACTTGTTTGGACTAGTTACCCAAGGTAGCCTATACTATGTCCTGCCCTCTTAAATGTGGCATGGCCCCCCTAACTTAAATTCAATATTGGGAAAACATAAAAAGGGCCCCCACCCCTAATGTATAAGCTTATGCCTCATTTCAAAAAACCCCCCTATTGTACACTCACGTGATATCATAAGTTTCCCCCTATGAATCCCCTGGGTTAAGTATCTTCCATGTTGTATCCCTTAGAATCTGTTGCTTCCCCTCATGGCGAAGCTGCAAACCCTCTCCTTGCTCAACATTGAGAGAGAGAGAGAGAGAGAGAGAGAGAGAGAGAGAGAGAGACGTAAAGTGTGTGTGTGTCTATATATACATATATATGCATGCATGCATGCACACACACACACACACACACACACACACACACACACACACACACACACACACACACACACACACACACACACGCACGCACACACACACACACTGTGTGTGTGTATAGAGAGAGAGAGGGGGGGGAGAGAGCAGAGGACATTGTGTGTGTGTGTGTGTGTGTGAGAGAGAGAGAGAGAGAGAGAGAGAGAGAGAGAGAGCTAAAAACTTGACAGAAGTGGATGCCCACTTACACTTTTTGAGTGTGGGAACCTCTGTACCACCAGTGGTGGATGCAATCACTGTGGCAGGCACTTGCTCATACTGAGCGGCCTCATCACTGTCATGCACTATATCACGAGGGGCACGCTTCGGTGGCATGGTTATTGGCCCTGGAGAGAGAAGCTCGAATGTAGGCAAAGAGAAATGGACATCAAGTTCCTGTTGTAATGAGCACCTTAGGCTGTTTGAGTAACATTAGCATGTGCAAAATTTTGTAAAAGCTGCGCTTTGAGGATTGGCCAATGTGACTCATGTGCCTCTGGTTTTTGCACTAACCAAGTGCCACAATACCTTCCAAAACTGTTCTCAACTCCAAAGCTTTGCGATCATCAGTCCAGGACACACTTTATGATCAATGCGTTGTTGAGCAGGATGTGTGTGATGTTGTTGAGAGGCGAGAATAGTTAGGAGAGCTTGATTTGTCTGCGCCAACTGATTCATCAAATAGACGACATGCTCCGCACTTGGATTCTCATGAGGTTGTGAGCCACGATCAGGCATCTGGTGTTCTGGACCATGGTGAACACGCGAAGACATTTCGAACGTCATCTCCACCAGTTATGTGAAAAACCTTGAATTACACAAAACGACAGAGTTTGCTCTGAATCAACGTGACGACTGTCTAGACTTCAGCTTCTTTTAATCATCTACTCTCGGTTACAACTGCTTAAGGGCACGTTCACACGATAGTATAATCGTCATCTTCATCTTCATCTTCAATTTATAAATGTATGTTGTCATGGTTGACACGCACTACAACGTGGCTAGGCCCAATTGCCACTTCGACCTTAAGTATCTTCCATGTTGTATACCTTAGGATCTGCTTCTTCTCCTCATGGCGAAGCTGCGAACCCTCTCCTTGCTCAGCATTCATCGATTTGCCCCTCCTTCTCTTGTCTGCCAGCTGAAAGCCGTCGAATTTTTTTGTGGGTGAAAGCCGTCGAATTTTGTTGTGGGTGGTCTTAGATTTGCCAACCTATCGAGTATCTCATCATGGGTTTGCGTTGAATCGTTGTTGCTTTCAGCAATCATTGTTTTTGCGGTGCCAAAGCTGTCGAATTTCGTTGCTGTTGATGTTAGATGTGCCAACGATTCGGGCATTTCATGGTTTTACCCCGATGGTTGATTCATGAAGATCGTTGGAGATTCCAAGCTGCTAGCTGAAAGCGATTGATTGAGGGATGTCGTAGCTAGATGCGCCTTGATAGCCCAAAGGAGCTCACCCTCGATGGCTCGGAGGAGCGGCTTACGGGCTATCTCGTGTGCTTCAATCGTTTACTTCGATGTACTGGTCCTCCTGCTCTCATCCCTTGATGCCTTTTCGCAAGTTGAACCGTTGATTGTTGACAATCCAGAATGCCAGTACGGGGAATGCCTTGGCACGGACATGTTCCCAGAAAAACATTGCATCCCGGGTGTGTTGGATGCTCACTTCGTCACACGTTCAGGGGCTGAATCTAGTGTTCACAGTGAGGCAACATCTAATGTCAACGTTGCAGAGATACCAGCGCATCAACTGGAGCGATTGGTTGAGAAGCAACGAAGTCAACTTGAACAGCTGGAGAGCCTTGTTGAACAGCTTCATCGCAGTATCGATAAGCTTCAGGTTGAACTTTTGGGGCCTCTAGGGCGGGTCTGGGACTTTGAGGAGAAGCCTGACATCATTCAACGTGCTGCTGCCACTTTGGCAGAACGAAATGAAATGCAAGTAGGAACATCTCAACCCTCCCCTTCCTTGGTGAGTCCGATCAAGGCCCATGGAAATGTAGAACAAGAAGAAATTCAAAATTCGGACGGCTTAGCTTCATCTAAACCAACCGTTGATATGCGTGAGCCGTCAGGCACAAAAGCTAGCTATGGTGGGGGCATGACTGTTGCCCGATATAAGCCTGCCTGGTCTGAACATTTTCAGTTCCTTTCAGCTGTGAAGGTAGATGGGCAGGTGACTTGTTTGCATGTACTTCCACATGAAGGAGAGGAGGGGCTGAGCAGGTATGTAGCTGTGGGTGATGATACAGGGCGGATTTACATCTTCCTATCTCATGGCGATCTTTTGGTTGATTTTTCAACCGTCTCCCATTTTCCAGTGACTGCTATGCTTTCCTTTTTAGTACGCAAGAATGAGACCATGTTGTTAACAGGCCACTCTGATGGCACAGTGTTGTTACACAGGATTTGGGAAACAACACATAGTGGTACTTCACATGGGGACGATTGGCACGCACTTTCCATGGAATATATCCAGTCCTTTGCCTCTCCTGGACTTACTGATGCGGCAACTGCTGGAGCCCAAATAACTGATGAAGCGCCAGGTTTTGTAAGTAATTTAGATGTTGCGGACAAAACAATCACTATTTTGGAAACTTACAGGGTTGGGAAGATGCGTTATATACTAGTGTCGGATGTAGAAGGGAGAATTCAGGTATTTCGAGAAAACGGTACATTCTATGGCGTTGCCAAGTCATCAAGCCAGCCTCTTACTTTCCTGAGGTCTCCGAACTCCCAGCGCCTCCTTTTTCTGACAGAAACTGGAGCTGCGTCTTTAGATTTAAGGAGTCTGACAGTTCGAAGTGGGCCTTGTGAGGGATTGAATGGTTCCAAAGTGGTGGCGTATGCCTTTGATGCTGCTGGACGCTCAAAAGCATATGGATTTACTACAGAGGGGCACATGATATATGTGGCATTATCTGGGGACACTTTACATTTTGAATGCCACGTCAGGTCAAAAAAGAAAGTGGAAATAGAAGGGCCAATGACTTTTCATGGCATCAAGGGCTATCTGCTTGTCTCAACTCCTAGGCAAGTCTTTGTATATAATACAACCCTGCAGGTTGCCTATACATCTATGAACATTCCAGTGGGTGTTCCACGCCCGTTTTTCACAGCTTCCATGGATGAAATTTCTCAATCCTTCTTTAGCAACCCAATCCCGAGCAATGATTGGTCTGTGATGGCTTGCAACCGTGATAGATTAGTAGTATTGGGATTTGGGGACGGTTATGTTGGTATTTACAAGTCCAATCTGCCTATACAAAGGCCTGCTAAGTTCAATACAAAAGTATGGAGTAGTCCTGTGTTCATTATTGTTTTGCTTATGCTTGGAGGATGGCATTTCTTTGGGAAGAAGCATGATACTCCTTTGACATACAATACTGGCCGTGAAATCACACGGGCTCCAGGTTCTGTCACTACTCCAGGATATGTAAGAACTGGGCTTGATGAGCCTAGAGATACTCTTATGGAATCTAGACGATTCAGTTCTCCTTCAAAAGCTTTTCCTGGTAATTATAGCAGTGGGAGCATAAAGTTCAGGAGCCCAGTAGCTGAGAAAAGCTTCAGAACATCAGCAGTGGATCCAAAATTCAGGAGCGCGACAGTAGATCCTACTTTCAGAAGCTCACCAGTTGAGCCAAACCCGTATTTAAAAACAGAGTCTGTGGAGCCCAAATTCAGGGGCTCAACAGCAGAGCCTACTTTCAGAAACTCGTCAGCAGAGCCAAACCCTTATTTAATAAAGAGATCTGTGGAATCCAAATTCAGTGGCTCAGCAGGAGAGGCTAGTTTTAAGAGCTCACCAGTAGAGCCACTCCCATACTTTAAGAGGGAATCTGTTTTGGCAAATGGTCCACCTGTGGTGGAAGAGCTGCCCCAGTAACATTTCGATTACTTGGACAAACTTTGTATATCAAACTTTGCTTAAACATTGCTTATATGAAAGTCTATTTCAGTCTTTTCTTTTGTGTGTCCAAAGTCTTCGTTGACTCAACTATTGTCTGCCATACAGGCATTCATGATACAAGATGCATTTTAAGCATTCATGAGGCTGTTCGGTGAGTAAGAAATACGAGTTCAATGCCACATTAATCTTTTATTGTTTTGCGTTCCTTCCCCTTTTTTTGGGATAATAGTAATTGTCCAGCATGAACTTGGAGGCTGCATATTGCTTCTGCGATTGTTTCTGTCCACTATTCATTGTTGTTTGGATCAGATATTTGTGAATATATTGATAAGCTATTGCTTTATGTTACAAGGTGGATTGGGATAAGACATTTTTTCTATGAAACAATGTATCTTTCCATGTACCTGATGGAATTTAATCAATATGTTTGGTATACTCGTTAGCATAAATATGGCGGTATACGACTAAATTGGTAAGATTTTTGACTGCTTTGTAGATGTGGTGGTACAATTTTGTGCGAGTAATATTGCTTAAACTAGGAGTGTGCTTTTGTTGTGTGGACGGGCAGTCATTGGAACCTGAAAATAAAAAGTGTGATTTTGTTGTGTGGAATATTTGGGAGTCTGGCTGGGCAGTCATTGGAACTTTTCTGAATGTGCCAATGTTTTATGCTTGGTTAAGTGGATCCTGTCACCTGAGTAATCTTGTTCCTTCAGTTGCTTGGCAAAATGGGCTCTTCTGGTTCCAATTATAACAAACGGTCAGAAGCTGCATGTTTGCAGGTACACTCATGTGAAAACCCTGTATATTGAACATTAAATCTTAGATTTTGACTGGTTGATCTGTTTAATCCAATTTCCACGCAACATCATGTCATTGCAACTTGTGGCATGCCATTGCATTTATGCGAGCTATAGGCAACAGAGCTCAGCATTATAAGCTACACTTAGGGGGGTCTCTTTGCCTCAGCTGAAATGTTGAAGACGGTTTATTTGCGAGAGGAGAGCTGTTTATTTTGAAGGTCGATGTTTTGTGCACGTATTCTGGGAAGATTTCCATGAACTTCCAACTGTGTATGCTTGAATCACGGCTCTAATATTCGTGCAGTCTTATAACAGGTGTTCAACTTTCAAACTATTTGATCAGCATTCTCTACATTCAAGGGGGTGCTACGAATTCTTTGGTTGCTAGAATGAAACTTGTAGCTTCACAGTGCATATCGACACTGCCCCAGATTATAGCCATCTGCTTCTCTTGCACAAACCGTTACATCATCCAACTTTGGGTGGGGAGTTTCTTTAGAGGGATTGCAAAATTCCCACAATCTAACCTTCATGTGTTGCGGGGGAAGATGCTGGGATCTTAGGGGTCCCCTCCCCTCTTGTGAGCCCCCAAATGAGGTAGGGGAGGTGTACTAGCAGCACATAAGGGGGGGGAGAGAGTCCACGTGGGATGCCACAGGGACAGATCTGACAGTAATAGCAGGCTGCCAAATGGGCAGCATGCATGCTGGCATGTGAGCAGCAGATATGACTGCATAGGACTGCACATGTCTTGGACATGGATTGAGGTACTGGCAGCAGTGGCAGCACGAAGAAGTCTGCAAGGACCAGTGATGACAGGACTGGAGCAGGGCAGCAGCAAGTACAGATTGGCACTGGGCCTATTTATATAGGCAGGATCAGTGCAGCAGATGACAGAAGCAGGTCGGCTGCAAACGGGTACAGATGGCTGGAATAGGAAAGGTCTGCACAGGAGCTAACTGTAGGTGGTCGTACAGACTGTATGGTCGGCCTGCAGGTCTGTCCAGCAGCAGACTGGTCGGCCAGTCTGTAGATCTGGTTGGCCAGAGATGGGTGTTTTGAGCTCTATTAAAAGGCCCCTGGATGGGGGCAGTGTAATTCTGTTTTGTGCGTCACAGTTTAGCTGCACTTCCACCAGCAAAGAGGCCAGGAATCAGGGAATCTTGTGCCTCACCATTGGCTGCAGACAGCAGTAGCAAGGAGGTCAAGGATCAGGACACCAACAGTACCTCACCATTGGTTGTAGACGGAAGCAACAAGGACAATTTTGTGGTGCCACATCTAGGCAGTACCTTAACTGCGAGATTGTGGCACATAGAGCACACCTTTGTACAAGATTTTGTGTATCTTTGGAGCATATTCACTGTTTCTACTCTCATGTCATGGGTCATCTAGATATATAGACACTCTCTCACACACACACATATATTTTGTCTATCTACTTTAAGATGCATCTTTTTAAATTCACTCTTGTGCACAATAAGGAAAAGAGTGAGGCTTTGATAGCACTGTGTGATTTCTTAGCTACGTTTTCACTAACTTCTGCTTCAGGATTGTTGGCTTCAGCAAGCAACCTAGATTATTCAAAAACTGTATCACGGGCCTTGAGGAAGACCTACAAGTGCGGGAAGCTTTGTTGGGGAGTGGGAGAGAAGATGGACATCATGGAGAACAGTGTGGGAACCAAAGGGCAAAATGTTCCATTGAGTTGAGAGGAAGTCCTCTATTTTATAGAATGGGAGAGAGGGTGGCCTAAATCAATGGCACCTCTCCTACATTGGAGGCAACTCCTAAATCATAGGAACTCCTCAATCATTGGTACCACCCCATGTGGAAGGCCTTGTATTACATCATCACTTATGTCATGGCCTATGGCACTAAGTGTGCCTCTTCTACACACACACACACAACCATATGATTGCTAGTGGATGCACTGATTTGGTTATGCATTGATGTTCTTAGCAAGATTTTCATGATCATATTAAGCAGTAGAAGAGTATACTATCTATCCTTAGTAAGATATGCATCACAAGAAGTATGTACTTAATTACCAAATCTTTTGTTTTAAGTTGTCAAATCTAGTTCAAAAAACAACATTACTAGTATATTCAAAAATTTTGAACTGTTTTTTAGTCCATTTCTCAAATTGGACTTTACACAAGTCCAAAAATTTTGAATAGTGTGTTCTCTCTTCCTACTCTTATTCCCTTCTTCTTCCTACTCTTATTCTCTTCTTGTTCTTACTCTCCTCTCTTTCTCTTCTCTCGGCATATCCCAACATACCCCTCCTCAAGGGTTTGCCTCTTGCTATGTCAAGGATACATCTTGTCACATAGTTTCACAAGCCATCTCATGGTGGTCAAGGATAAATCTATGGCTAGGATTTCACAAGGGTCAAGGTTTACAAAAATGGGATAGAACCCCTCAAATGGTTCTCCCTTGCATGTAAAAGGATTAATCTTAGGCTTTTGTGTGGACCTAGTTTCTCATGTCTGCAAGAGGTACCATGGAGGCAAACACATATCACATGGCCTACATCATATGGTGACCAGAGGTGATTTACAAAAGATAAAAGATAGAACACATAACATTCTTTTTGGAGTACTACTCTAGGCAGAGAACCTCAAAATTGACCAAGTGATGATAAAAAGCTCAAAAGACAATCTTTATCTTCTAACACAGTTTGATTCTTCATTTGCTGATGGAGTTCTCTCTTCAACTAGATTTGCCATGTTTTTCTTCTTCTCATTGCAAAACTTCTCTGAATGATTGTTCTTGCCACAATAAGTGCAAGGATTGATCTTGTAGTAATCTTTTTCAAGATGATTGCATGCCTTGTACTTGCTCTTTCATGTAAACTTTACGGCAAGTGCTTGTGTGTGTACTTCACCCATTCTTGAAGTGTTCTTTCTCTCTTCCTCTTGTAGAGCACTGATGATGCCCTCTAGTGTGGGTTGGGGAAGATTCTTCGAGATAGTCACAAGATAATCATAGTCTTGAGGCATACTCTTCAAGAGCACAACCATAACATCATCTTCAGTAACTGGAGAGTTGATTGAGGCTGATTGTGTCATAAGACTCCTCAAAGTATTAACATGAGCTGCAACATTGTCTCCATCCATCTTAAGTTCAAAGAACTTAATTTTCAAATTCAACTTAGAAGTATGAGAGCTAGCACCAAATAACACATCTAACCATCTAACTTATGCCAGGCCTCAGAAGGGGATTCCAAATCTGAAATATGATGCACATAATCATCTCCCAAACGTAATGCAATAATTGCATAAGCTTTCTCTAGCCTTTAGCATTTGCAGGTGTAGTTGAAGAAGAGTTACTTGCCTTTCCTTTACCTTTGGTTGTGGTGGATTCACCTTCTTGAGATGATTGATTCCCTGGCTTAACCAAGTCCCACAAATTCTCTTTCATATAAGCATAAATTTGATTTTCATTTGCGAAGTGTGAAAACCTTGGCCATTGAACTTGTCTATCTTAAAGGTGGCCATGAGAGGGTCTTACCTTTATGTTTAGGCAGTTTCTGCTCTCTTACAAATGGCTTATGAGTCTCAACCATATAAGTGCATATTGCAAGCCATAAAATCAGAAAATCCTAAACTTTTTGCATCAAAATAATAATATGGTTTATGTGACTTTTCCTTCACAAGTTTTGTTACCTTCCTATTGACATATCTAGGTGCTTGTTTCTTCTTCTTTGCTTTCACATATGAAGCATTGGAAGATGAACAAGAGCTAGGCATTATTAACTAATAATTTTCTGTCAATAAGTCATCTCCAAGCTTGCATCAAGCATCCAACAACCAAAAATGCCCAAAAATTGTAGTGGAGGCCTTAATTCAAATACTATGAAGCATATCTGAGAGGTCTTTTAATGCGCATTTGAAGATCTTATACCAGAGATTGTCCACCTAGGAGGATTGCCCCAAAAACACGCAGAGTTGCTCATGAGAACAACGCCTTCTCCGACTGGTCTTTTGCTTGTTTCTTCATGCTCTAGCAAGCATTTGAGCTCAGATTCGGACACAAGGTAGCTCGTCGTGTCACCCACTCGTGGCTAAGAGGAATTAGAGTATAGTTGAGCGCATCGTCAGAATTACGCGACAAATCTGTGCATTGTACATGCGTAGCAAAGACGATTAAATCTTAATTCCTCTGGGTCATAGTTTCGCCCCAAGACAAGGTATCTCCAGCTCAAAGCGTTTGGCAAATGGCGGAGAATATGAGGAGAATAAAGCTAAGCGAATTCTAGAGAGAAAGAGGGAAGAAAAGAAGAAGAAGGTGGAGGGTGGAGAAGAAGATGATGAGGTGGCATATTGAAGCTAGAATGGGCTAGGGGCTCAAGGAGGCTCTAATACCACATGTTGGGGAGTGGGAGAGAAGATGGACATCATGGAGAAGAGTGTGGGAGCTAAAAGGCAAAATGTTCCATTGAGTTGCCTATGGCACTAAGTGTGCCTCTTCTACACACACACACACACACGCACAACAATATGACTGCTAGTGGATGCACACATGCACCTAGCAGGCCCTTGATCACACATATCCCAACAAGCTTGAAGTTGAGAAACATTCGAAAGAGAACTCAATTTAGGCTTGTAGAAATCTTGTACAATGTTTGAAGGTCAGGTACCCTTGCGAAGAGGAGGGCGATCAAGATTTAGACCATGACGATAGAGATGGGGAAGGTCTTGAGAGATCAACTCGGAGCGATTGGTCATAAGGTGGATCCAGTACAGTTGTTGATGCTTGTGCTCAACATGTTACCAAGGAGCTTTAAGACATTCGTAACCTTCATTACAACTTTGGAAATGAGAGAGGTGTCTTTGGGGAGACTTCAAGAATCAAAGTCTGAGGAGTATAGGGACACTAGAGATTGTATTATATGATTACACATGGATGTTGTGTGTCATCCAAGAGGCACCTATTGGAATAATTTGTCTAAGGGAACCACACAAGGGTGATGGTGGCCATGTAGTGTCACCTTTTCATGGTGGTTACATGGCAATCCTATCAAATGTTGGTGGTGAAGGGTTCATTGTCGTAAAGTGGTGACTTCGTCTTGATATCAAGCTGCTTTGCATGTTGAGTCTTCTCGTGGTTAATCAGTGTGAGTAGTTGTCATGTGATTGAGGTTTCTTAGGTCTAGATGGTTGCTGCCTTTATCTGGGCTGTCTGATGGTGTCTTGTAGGGTCCTTTGCAAGTAGGTCTGCCAATTGTACATGGTTGACAATAGTCTAGTCTTGTGTCTCTGGGTATTTTGTAACCAGCAACACACACGATAGGGGGGAACCAATTTTGCTTAGACCAATATCAGAAGTTTTCCGTGTCAATTGTGTTGTCGATGCTCCTCATTGTCATTTCTTAATCACCGTGAATTAAGTAAGGGAGTGCGAGTTTGTGGTTGATTTAATCTTCAAATACCAAACAGTGGTATCAAATATACTGATTGAAGTTTGGTGAGTTGTCCTAAATTGTACGTAGCGGTTGACAAGATCTTAAGAGGTATCTGCAATTCGTTGAGGCATATTAGAGAGAGGGAAGGTTGGTTCAAGTTTGACAAGCTCATAGTATTGGAGTCTTCTTCACGAAATTCAATGGAATTATGGTAGTTGTGTGTTCGATTGTTTCTTATTGGGAAAGGATTGTGGGGAATTTCCTCTAGGTTGGAGAAAAAGCCTACCAATAATGAAGGTTCAAAAAATATCCAGGAGTTTTAGGTGCTAAAATTGGAGTTTCCATCATGTGGACATTTCAGAGATAGTGGCGCAAAAATTGGAGCATGTTGGAGACTTTGTTCGGAGCAAAGGTAAGAAGTCAACAATTGTTTTGAAACAATAACGTTTTGGCTTGCACATGGGGGAAAAGGAGACTCTAGGTATGCATTTGAACCATATGCAATCAATAATGAAAAACTACACCCCCTAGTTTCACGGGTTGAAGATGATGACGCAAAAGCTATCTTACTGTCAAGTTTGCCTTCAAGGTATGTCGAGCTTGTTACCATACTCACAATAAGCTTAGATTCTCTTGAATTTCATGATATAGTTTTGATGCTCTTAAGTGAAGAAACATGTATTGTTCAAGTGTGGTTAATGGAGACGCTGCTTACCAAAGGCCATGGTAAGAGTAGCGAAAACAAGAAGGGACCTATGTGTAACTATGGTGGAATGGAAGGACTTGCTAAACGATATTGTTTTGAGAAAGCTCATGATGCATAGTACAAGGAGACAAAGGATAACAAAGATTGCATGGCTACGAAGTCTACATTGACATAAGAGTTTGCAGGCCTAGCTATATCGAATGAATATGAGCATGCAAAAAATTGGGCTTTTTAGGAGACTTGAAGTGCATTTTGGAATTGATTTGGCTCTTTGTCAGTGTTCGATATGGTTGTTGTGACTTGTATCTTTGTGGGATAGTTTTTGTTTCTTGTGCCATCTTGGCTCTTTATGAATAGATTAGTCAGGCTCTTTAGCACTTATTTGGCTCTTTGGATGTGGTAGGTGGATCAGCTGCTATAGGTCCCACTTCTATTGGTCTCGCCGATCTTGATCAAGGCATTGCTTCGAGGTCAAGTAATAGAAAGTATTGTGAGACAACTAGAGGGAGAGGGTTAAGGAGGGAGAGGGTTAAGGCACCTGTTAAATTTTAGCCTTGATGGAAGCTTTAACAATCGATGGACTAGTTGTAGCCCTAACATCGTAATCTGCAGTTCCTTTAATTCGATCCATCCATAGTGAGGGATACTTGGTGTGTGCTTGCTTTCTTAGCACTTGAGAGTTTTTTTGGTCCATTTACAAGCATCTAATGATCTTTTAAATCCTAACTCTCTGTGAGTGGTGATCTTGGCTTATTAATTTGTTGTTCTTGCAGCTTAATGTGGGAATGTTGGAATAACCTATTGCGGGAAACCATAGTCAAGCGGGGTGGTGGCCATGCAGTCTCAATGTGGCTTCATCTTTGCTTGGCTTTTACGTGGCATTCCAATGAAATGTTGGAGGTTTCGAGTTTTAAGGGTTCATTGTGGTGTGGCGGTGACTCCTTCCTGATATCGAGCTACTCTACGCATTGAATCTTCTCTCGGCTAATTAATGAGAGTTTTTGTCATGTGATTGATGCTGCTTAAGTCGTGATGATTTTTAGTTTTATCTAGGCTAGTTGCCTACTTGTGGGTTATCCAGGTTGCCCAAAACTTTATTTCTTGTTCTAGATGTTCTCTTAACTCTACCAAGGGCTCTTTCTACCTCAATGCTTTGGTTTTTTTGGTGGCCACCTTCTTTTCTTGTTTCCAATAATTTCGAAGATTCCTCTTTGATTCCTTGGGTTTGTCTAGCTTCCCTATGACCTTCTTGTGACCACATTCGAGATCAGGGATCTTTTTATCAAAGCTATGCTTATAAATTAATATAAAATCTTGGCAAAAGTTTTCGAGCTCATTTTTTAAGTTTCATAATATTGGTAGAATGTAGTACTTTCTTATATATTTTCTTTTAAATTTTGAAGGAAAGAATGTAGATCTTGGTGAAACTTAACTTTTTTTTGCGTAAAAGTTTCAAATCTTTGCGAATGTTTCAAACATTTTATTAGGGCATACAAGCTTTCGACGCCAATATAAAAGTTTAGCTTCTTAACGAAACTAACTTGAAAAAATCATCCATGCATTCGATTGATATGTGCAATATTGGGGTTGCAGTTGATGTCACTTCATCATTGTCTCATTCTCTTTATAGCGATATCCATGTTCTTCTTCCACAATTTGTAGCCCTGCTTTTAATGATCTTACTTTCTATAGGAAAAACAAGTAGTGCTGAAATTTATTGGTCTATCTATTTGATAGGCTCTTTTGCACTCCCTCTCTACTCATGATCCTCTTGTCAATCGCAATTGCCTCATGTAGCATTTTCTTATACATTCTTGTTAGATTTGTGATTCCATGTTCCTTAGCTTTGCACTATTGGTGAGTCCATTTATCAACTCCAAAGAAAGCATTGTTTCCTCTAGTGCAGTGGTCAATTGACTTGTGAGCACCCTCATTTAGGCCATGAAGTCGTAAACCATGTATTAGGTAGTGTTTGCCTGGATGGGGGAGAATATTTAAAGAGTTAGTAGTCCATTGTATAGGGAATATAAAGTAGACTATAGATTAGTTGGTACCCTCTATCACCTTAGCAACACTTTGCATAGCTACTCATACCTTGGCTTGATTTAGTGTAAATGAGGCTCACATACCCATATGTTGATTTGGAGATCTAACTCTACAAAAGCCAATTGCACATATTGATAAGGGGTCATTGTTTGCTTGGGTGTAGCCATTTTTGGCTCAGAGGTTTAGGGACTTTTCTGTATATGGGTATCTTGCATGATCCATAACTTATGCATTGCTCAACGGAATTCGACAAACTTTGTCTTCAAGTTGTAGTATACATTCCAAACTTGAACATGAGAGCAAAAAATTATGGAATAAAAATTTGGAACTAAACTGTTAAAGCATTATAAGTGCTATGTTGCATGTGAAGCATGCATCTTGAAGACTATAGGATATAGCAATTTATTCAAAAACATTAAAATTTTGTTCTATACATATATGCAACCAAGTAATCATTCTAAAATACACTACGTGAGCTTCTCCTCAACCCAAGGACACACCTAAATGAGATCATTATGCATGGGTTAATGGGCCTCCAATGTTGTGCTAAAGTGATGCATACCCATTTGAGGGCACACTCCATAACTTTCTTTTGATTTGTTGAAAACCAAAAAAATTTGGAATCCAAACTATTAGGACTAGTGCATGGTGGTATTAAAACATTGATAGTTATTGGTATTGGTATCTAGATTCACCCTAAAATGGAAGAAGTTGGAAAAGTGCAATTTGTGCATGTGCAAAGATATTTTAATAAATCCAACACTATTTACAATTTTGAATTGTTTCTTTTTCCATGCACTTGCTTGCTATATGGCTCATAAGCATGCCAAAGGACATTGATGCCAAAGGACATCAAACCCGATAGTGTGCCCTTTGGCCTATTTGTTTTTTGAAGCATTTTAGGCCACATTGCACTTCTTTGGGATATCCAATTCTGCTATGTGTATCGTCGAAGGGGGGAAAACCGGCAACTATTTTGAATTTTCACACGTCCCGCCCATCAAATCTTGGAAGATTTAAGTACCTGCAATCTGCCCCCCTTGCAAATGCCCTGCAACCCATATGCACCTCGACGTGACCTTGTGCAGACTTTGGTTTGCCATTGTCTTCTTTTGGGTAAGTTGTCTTCTATTCTTTGCTTGCCTCACCAGCTAGCTTCTCTGGGTGTATTTTGGACTGATCGTGGCCATGGCGTCAATGGCAACATGCAGCTTGCCATGGATTACAAGAGAAGAAGATAGAGGCTGCGAGATAGGAAAGCCAAAAAGCAGGTCAAGGCACAAGGAACAGAGTGCGGGTCGAGGAAAGTGCTGGCACATTATTGAATCGGCAATGAAAGATACTTTTGCAACATCTGTGAAGGGAGAAACAATAAGAACAAAGAAGACTCCTTGCAAACCAGTAGCAAGAAGCGGCTGCAGATGCACGCATTCAATCATTGCCATTGGAGCAAAGAACACGAGCTGTGGTGTCACGATTGGTGGGAGCATTCGAGGCAGCATCATCAGGCCATTCAAGTGATTACCAGTCTCGAGTCTTCACAAGCTTTAGCTTGCACCCTAAAGTTCGTAGAGTAACAATCCTACCAACACCTCGGGAGATGCACGCCCAAGAGTCGATGCTCTCTAACCTGAGAAATGGCCTACAGAAAATGAAAGGGGTGCATAGCTTAGATCAACTAGCTGCAAAGAGGGCGACATTAGCTATGTTGGTGTCCCCTGAAACAAAGGAGAAATGGCTTGGGCGCACAATGTCAAAGATGTTGTCAATCAGAAGGACCAACGTGGCTCCAGTGGTTGAACATAGAGCAAAAGCAATGCACAATCATCCCAATCCGAGACATATGTGGGCTTCAACAGAATGCAAGAAAAGGAGAGACAGCCTAAGTGCGAAAGTCATTGAATTTAATTTCCTGCTCTTCGGGTAATATACCACTATTAAATTGTGGTATTCAATAAATGAGAAGCAATATATTGTTATTTTCTAATGCTGAAATTCAAAAATGAAAAGAACCCAAAATAGGCCATCGACCACATGATAGAACCGTGGCGCAGAATAGAGCAACTCACCTATGGCTCCCGTTCGGCCCACAGCCATTCGGGATCATCTGGGGCTCCAAACGGGCCTCGCAATCAGAGAGTGGGCTACCTCGGGAAATGCTCTGTTTACCCTTAGTGCGGCGGTCAGTCATGGGATGCCTTCCCGCACTTGCATGTAGCCTAGTTGGCAGTGTGCCAACTCTATTTGAAGCCGCCCAGCCATTAGGCCACACATGGCCCCCATTTGGTATCCAAACTAGGACCTACCGGATAACTGAGCTACTCAAATGCCTTCCCCTCATATGGGGGGCTTACAAGTAGAGTTAGCTGGTTCCTGCGTAATTACACGAGAGTGGAGCATTGATATCTAACAGATGCATCAAAGGATGTGTCCTTCAAAGAGAATAAGGAGCATCTCTCTTTGCAAGATAAATCTCAAGTTTCTATTGCTCTGATCTCAG
Organism: Dipteris shenzhenensis; assembly: GCF_047967505.1. NCBI lineage: Eukaryota > Viridiplantae > Streptophyta > Polypodiopsida > Gleicheniales > Dipteridaceae > Dipteris > Dipteris shenzhenensis. Next base: position 42,497,013 of record NC_141598.1, on the reverse strand, counting down.
GGGCAAGTTTTACACCTATGTATGATGAGGTGTTTAAACGACCCAAAATGAAAGAACAAGCTTTATGGGAAAGAGTTCCTAGAAAAGTTCTTTAGAGACCAACATTCTCTATTGTTAGAAAACTACCATCGTGTATGAAGGTGGTTCAAGGGAATAGAGATTGTTACAGATCTATGACATAAAAAGGAAGAACACTAACACATTAAAGGCATCATCGATGAGTGTCATCATGAGATAGTGCCTCTAAAGTTTAGTGGAGTTAAATATAGTTGGAGAGAGGAAGATATATATAGGTGGTGGATCTCCTCAAAGTAGTCTAGTAGGAAATACTCGAAGAAGAGAACCCTTGTAAATAATGTGAGTTGGCCTTTCAATCATGTGATATTTTATAAAACTGTATATTTGTAATATAGATATGATCTAATCAATGTATTCTATTGTGTTTCAAAGGATGAAATGAGCAAAGTTCAAATAAATCTGGAGCCTGAAGCAACTACTCCTTATATTGACAAGTCTCCACATAATTCGATTTCAGAAAAGATATGTTCAATACATTTAATGGTTCTCTAGCATGAAGTCAAAATTTGTATTTATTTGCATAATTTGTGTCACTTCTTACTTGGATTATTTAACTCTTTGGCAGTCTATTGGAGATTCTATTTCTATTAGAGGAGAATTTTATGAACAAGTATATTCAACATCTGAGGTTGTTGAAGCATTTCAAAGATATGTTTTTTGAAGAAAAATTAAGAATATCGTATACCAATTGAATTAAGTTCTCATTCCTTTGGATTTCAAAATGATACATAAGAGTTTAATAAAATTCTGTATGTTTATTTGAAACTTTGTAGAGAAATATGGAGCCTCAAGCAACTACTCCTTGTATTGATGAGTCTCCATGTAATCCAATTTCAGAGAAGATATGTTTATATTAATACCTTGAATGGTTCTCTACTTTTAGTAAAAAATTATACTTATTTGCATAATTTATGTGTCATTGTACTTAGATTATTTAATTCCTTGGCAGTCTATTGGAAATTCAGTTTCTATTGGAGGAGAATTTTATGGATAAGGATGTGAAGCATTTCCAATATAAGATATCCTTTTTATTTTTTGAATAATACAAAATGTTTTCTTTAACTCAATCATATGTTCTTTTGTGTAGATAGATAGGTTCATGGCGAAGAGATTCGAAGGGTTTGAGTATTATCACTCTGATCAGGTGTGTAAGTTTTAATCATGAGTTGTCTTCTATTTTGAAAAAGTATTATTAACCATTCAGTTATTCACAATTCATCTATCTTGAATATTTTATATAAGGATTCTTATTGGTTAAGCGAATGCTAATATAAATGAGATGACATTTTCTAAGATGCTTCATGGTGACATCACTATAGATGAATATAAGGTATGAATTGCCTTTATCTTTTAGATATGCTTATGATTGAAGCTATTTTCTTTGATTCAATTGTGTATTTTTAAACTAATGTCACATCTATCAGCATCTTCTTTTTAGACAAGTTTTAATTTAATTTTGTCATATTTTAAGGATCCAGTATCGAATGTGATTAATTCTACGAATGAAATGTCTAGAAAAAGTGAACGAAAGAGAAAGGTAAAAGTTTTCGTTTATGCAATACCCTTTAAAAGTAAAGCAAGTACTTTGTATGCTTGTATTCTTTACATAATTCTTTCCGATGGCATTAACACTATTTGTTGTTTATCATTCATAGGTGAGTGAAAAAATGAGAGATCACTTAGAACAAAAGAGCGTGCAAAGAAGTGATAAATCCCAAGGAAAGAGATGCAAGGTATTCTTATATTTAGAATTTATTTTCTATGATTTGATGTCTTTATACCTTGATTTTAATCTCAATTTTTTTCAGACATGGAGGTGACTACGATTTCAAGCGAGTATAAAAGAGTATGTAATAGCCTTTTACATTAGGCTTGATTATTTAAATCATTTGCTTTGAATTTGTTAATATATTGTGACTTGTTTTGTTACTATACCCTTAGGTGGATGACATTTCAAATGAAAATATGGAGACGATACTTTTGAAATACATGGGAGTCCACACAATTCATGATATGTACTTTTTCTTAAAAAGTACATATGTGAAGCTTAAAAAGATAGAGAGTAGCTTCAAATAGTACTCTACAGACATCAAGAAACCAGCCAGTAACATTATGATAAGGGACATTGTGCATTGGCTTATTAAAAGTCAAAAAGTTAGATTCATGGAAAAATCTGATGTGCTTAGTTTAGAAGATATAGAGATTGCGATATGACATTTAGCTTGATCAAATAAGTCTTCAAAGATGTTATGTAGAGCTCTTTTAGCTCACTTTGGTTGTCTTATATTTCTTATAATAGAAGTTTTTTGCTTTTTCTTTTGAATATTGTAATAACCAATGGACTTTTTACCTTCTTATTAATTGTACAAATATTAAAGAGAACTCCATAATATTTTTTAAGCTTTTGTTGAATCTTAATTTAGATAACCCGATTTAAGGTAATGATAGTAACAATTGCTTATTGCTCTAGGTACTTTTAAAGTTCAAATTACTGCATAAAAAAATGTCAAACATGAGTGCTTCATTTTTTTAATGATAGAACTTAGAGAAAATCTTTTATTTCGCATTTTCCCTATATAGGGAAATAGAAGATTCTCTATATTGTTTACTAGTTCATATAACCAAGAAGTTTACAAACTATGAAAAATGGAGCATTTCCTAGTTGTCTTACAAAGAAAAAGAGGATTCTCTATATCATTTGCACACTTCCTAGTTATAGTCTAGTAAATGATATAGAGAATACTCTTTTTCTTTGTAAGACAAACTAGGGAACATTTCCTAGTTAGACTATGTAGGGAATTACTAATGAATTTCACTATGTAGGAAAATTTTCCTATATGGAGAAATTTGCTAATGATTCCCTATATTGACTTGCAAGCCGCCAATAGATTAAAATTTTACACAAGTTTAAAACTTGCATGCAAATGCAAATCGAGATCCCGAAAACGAGAGTAGACAATGATGTACTTTGTTGGAGGAGATCCAACATTAACGATGCCAACCACATACAATGGAAGGAATTGGGTTCAAACTATGCTCAAGAGAACTGAGGAAATAGTTACAGCATTTACAAGATAACATCTTTCACTTTTAGCATGCAGAGAATCCTCTGTGCTTGTTTCAAGTTACGGATCACTAATTCAAAATGTACAAGCTCGGTGTGAGTCAATCATAGTGGGCCGGTGGAAGAAGAAGTGGTGGCCTTTGAATTTGAGCTTGGAGGCTAGCACCATGCAAATACCACAAAGAAATATATTTTTGATTATAGCAACAATCCCACCTTCACCATAGCCAATCCGATCTCGAGATCACATTTAGTTTACGACGATTAAAGCTAGTAGTAACCATCGATTCCAAATTGGCAGGCATTCTCTGAGTAGGTTTTCCCACACTTACCACAATTCCCAGAGTCTCTGCTCAGATCAGTGCAACGACCATCACCACAAACTTCTGTCAATCTGCCTGGCCTGCGGCAAGCTCTGCAATTTGTTGAGTCATTGTACACATCTACACAGGCTCCACCACAACATGTTGATCTGAGCGGTCGGTGACTAGTGTCTTTGCAGACAGTAGCATTGAACGAGCGACATTTGCCAATGCACGGCGTGCCGTTCTTTGTTGTTCTAAACCCATCATTTTTATCTTTGAGATCTCCACATTTCGAACCACGGAATAGGGTGGGTGCATTCAGCTGTTGTCTACAATTAGCAACGCCTCACCCATCTGCTCCCGCACCTTCTCAATAGGGAGAAGTTTTTTTGCATCTCCATGCAGACCATTCTCAACTAATTTCAAGGTAGCTCTAAAGGTAGGCGACCAAGAAAGTGCAAACAGAAGCAACATGAGCAGATACAGATGGGAATCCATGCAAGCACGTAAGCAAGAAGCCATAGATGGGGGTGGAAAGCTAAATCAAATATAATATATATACATATATATATGTGAGCAAGGGTAAGAGCTAAAAGAAGAAAGCATGAGACGCCAAGCTATGGCTATGGCCAAAGAGCTTTCTTGATAAATTGACTGGATTCATGTGGTTCTAATTACCAAAGCACATAATTTTAACAAAAACATCAATGCTTTTTTGCAAACCCACATATATAAAAATTAAGTGAGGTGAGGAGAATGAGACAATATGTAAAATAGTTTTGCCAATATCAATGATGGGCTACGGTTCAATCTCATCCTCAATGAGATCAACCCTTACCAAACTATCTACTTCAAAATCCAAACAAGTGTTAAGATCTACAAATACATTCAACCCACTACTACTTGTGCTACTCATGTGCTCATCAAAATTAGCATCACCAATGGTAGGCTCGTCCTCACGGGTAATGGCCTCAATATCTGTATCTCCTATCTCATGATCATCCTCTTCTCTCGTATCACAGTCATCATCACCTCCATGGCCATGATCATCCTCCATACGCTCCATATTAGTAAATGTACTATACATCACTTTGGAACGTGGCATAATAGGTATGACATGCCACCATCTATTATTATCCACCATTGGTTGATAGAAGACCTAATTCAAACACAAATACAATCATGTTATTTTCCTTGCATTGAAGGTATCAAATATTTAAAAGTGAGTATTTTTATATGTGTGTACAGTACCTGTTCACATTGTTGCGGTAGTACTAGTGTGTCCTTCTTACTTTGCCAAAAATTTGTGGAGTTAATAGTTACAAAGCCACTTGCATGGCATTTGATTATTGCATTAGGGCCTTTTTCCACCACATCCTTAAACCACTTTACATCCACAACATACACAAAGAAGCATCGAAAGTCAAGCTTAATAATATATCTTGGATTATGCCACAATAATCATCCATGGCTCCATTGGCTCCCTCAAAGCTAGCAATGATGCTGTAATCTTGTGTGTTTCTCTTATCATCAATTCGTTGTGTTTGAAAATGCTTGCCCTCACACCATATAGCATTGAACATAGTGCACTACACCAAGACAAAATCAATTAAATAAGCAATCTAAATTATTGAAAGCTCCTAACTTATGCATAACATTCTATATACCGACCTTGCTCATGCATCTCCTAGCATACCCCCATTCTTCCATTGTGATATGCATCCCCTCGTCTTTCTCTACTTTTTGCATTTCATCAAGTAGCCAATCCACATGAATATCCTTTGGAAGTGCTCTTAGATACTGAGGGTATGGCACACGATCCGTGGTGTGTACAAAAGAGGGCCCTTTCTTCTTGTCTTCTTGCCTTTGCATCCTCATATCTTGTCACCCATCTTTTCATCACATCACTATTAAGCACGCAATTGAGGTTGATATTATTAAGCAACTCCATGTCTATTACTTTGTTGTGTCCTTTCCCTTGAGGCACAATAGAGGTCATCCTTAGTCCTTCATCATCTCTCCATAGTCGTGGGAGAGAGCTATCCACATCAACAAGAAACTCAAAAATATATAAAAGTGACTCTTGTACCAACCAACCCTCGGCCATGCTACCTTCGGGTCTTGAATTTTGTCTCACGAAACCCTTCAAGGTCTTCATGAAGTGCTCGAGGAAGAACAACCATCGTGCATGTATAGTACTGCATATAGCAATCTCATCCACCAAATGCTCTATGAGATGTAGTTGGCTTGTGAGAATAGAACGTGGAAATGTCACCTCCACTAAACAAACCACCTCTACTGACATAACTCGAGCATTCTCAAGCGTGGTGGGATCTATTTCCTTTGAGCTCACATACCTAGAAATGAAAAAGTACACCATATTAGCAATATGAACACCTTGCATGGAGCATTTATATGCATCACATTTTGTATCATGTAAAGTACCTCACAAGCTCGCCCATCTTGTAAATACAATCCTTCACGTCCTTCAATGCACTACGAGAAATGCTAGTAGGTAGTATGAATTGAACACATGAGGAATGGTTGATTAGTTGCTTCTAATTCACTCACAAATTTGAAAGGAAAAAGATATTATGCACATAAAATACCTACTTGGAGCATCTTGTGCCAATCATGAGATTTCAAGCCATATAATTGCTCTACACCTCTTTTCTTGCTCTTTGTAAAGGCCCCCTTCAAACACCTCATGCATCCAGTGGGAGTACGAATTGTAGTAATAGTGCGCTTCACTGCCACCATCTCTAGCTTTGATAACCTCCACGGTGCACGAGGTAAGAAAACATGCCCATTTAGTCTCTCTTGTGGCCAAGCTTCATGCATCCTCCCTGTGGTACGTAGATCCTCCCTTATGCCTGTGGAATCTCGTGTCCCATTCAAATGTTGGGATCAAGCAGGTGATTGATCTTGAGGTGGGACCAATATGGTAAACGATAAAAGATGGAGTATCTAAATAAAAGCTGGTGTTAGCGGGCAATCTTTATTTCCAGCCCACATAACACACAATAGTTACAAACCTTTACCGGCTCATGCCAAGTGGTGGAGTCGTGGAACTGTCCCAAATTCTCATCCAATCTCCCACAATGAGTGATTGTGGGAGGACTTCATTCCAAGGGGCAACATATCTAGGATGATCACGTGGGAGAAATCGATGGTGATTCTCATAGATGACCTTATTCAATGCGTCTGCCTGTGAGGCAACAAGCGAAGGACCACAAACACGACATGCATGATAACCCGATGTAGTGAGACTTGAACAATAGACACAATTAAGAGTTGAAGGTGGGTTTAGGGTGCCACATCCTTTGCCTACTCATAATTAGAAGTGCAATGCTTACCTGAACACTCGCCATAGCCTGGGAAGTCATGCATCGTCCACATCAAGACTGCTTTGTAGTTGAAGTCTCATGACGAGGGAGGCCTACTCACTTCCACTTCCACTTCCAAGAAAAGGATTGCAGATTGAATGATGGAAATAAGTGATTGCATGAATGAATAAAAGGATTTCATGAATGATGGAAAGGGATTGCATGATTGAAGAAGGGGATTGCATGAATGATGGAAAGGGAAAGCATGATTGAAAAAAGGGATTGCACTCTATATTTTCCTCTCTTTTTCCTTTGCTCTTTTATCCTCTCTTTCCTTCTCTTTTTGTCTCTCTTTTTCTCTCTTATCTTCTCTCTTTTTTTCTCCTCTCTTTTCCTCTATTTTCCTCTCTTTCCTTCTCTCTTTTATCCTCTCTTTCCTTCTCTTTCTGTGGTAAATTTTCTCTCTTATCTCCTCTCTCTTTCTCTCTTTTTTTCTCTTCTTTATCCCCACTTTTCCTCTCTTTTCTACTCTCTTTCCTTCTCTCTTTTTCTCTTCTTTTTCTCTTCTCAACTCATCAGTAATCTTCTTTTTTTCTTTTTTCCAGTTCATCATGTGGCTAGGAAGCTCTTCAGGCTCACCTGGTCTTCGAGAGACCATCTTTCAGGAGTTATATAACCTTTTGGGGCACCCTCCCAGTCCTGGGGAGTTATACGACTACATGACGAGTACTCTAAACACCCCCCAGGAGTCATCGGCACTACAGACTCCAAGCCACCCCAACCCCACACCAGCTGAGATTACCCCAGCAGAGTCAACAAAGCCTAGTCGGCTACACAACTGAGCCCCTTCTGCCGTGCTATCCTATGCCCCTTCTCCCATGTCATCAGGAGGCCCTTCTACCTCGCAGAGCCATTAGCATACTCTTGTGCAGTCAAGACTCGGTTCTCCAGCTATGAGTGGTCCACGTAGTCTCGTGCAATTGAGAGTCTCTTCTCTAGCTAGAGTGGCCAGTGTACTAGCTCGACACGACACAATAGCAGGCGTAGTTGTAGGGAGAGCAGTGGGGGATGCATGGCACAGTGCTTTGGGAGGGGTGGTGGTGGGGATGAGGATGATTCAGATGATTTAGACGTGCCTCCGAGTGATGGTATGATCTACTATGACATCACTCAGACAGGAGGCATGTTGATGGATGCATGGGGGAGGGATAGCATGGCCTTCATGCGCTCTGTAATTGCTAACAATTACAAAGATTTCTTTATTAACTACAAAGACCATCCAAAGAGGTTGGCTGATGAGACCCTCGCTACTGTTCGCTCTAGGTATTAGGCCTAACCCCCCCAATGTTCAGTTCACAGATAAATGGACCAAGTCAAAGATTGTTACGATACTTAGCAATAAAAGATCTTCGCTTAAGAGGCAGCTACTAGCGGAGCTTGCTAGGCTTGAGGGAGGTCAACCACCAAGGGGCCTGCCCCACACCGCTCACAAGCGTGAGTGGAAGAAAGCAATGAAGTCAGTGAAGGAGGAACCCAGTCTATAGCACGTGAAGGCACGAAGGATCCAAATGGAGCAATATGGAAGCATGCATTTTGGAGCAATGGGTGTTGAATCATGGGAGGCCCAATTTGAAAGTATCAATCTCAAATTATATTGTTTATGTAGTTTATTAGGAGGTTGTTTCTTTGTACTAACCCTTCCGCAAATTGTGTCATCTTGTAGCTTGATATCATGGGCAGATACCCTAGTCCTATTGAGACAGCCTACCACTGCCACCATCGCATAGGAGATACATGAAGGCACTTCTATAATGACGGGTTGATTACTGAGGAGCAGTATATCCAGGCTACTGGAGGTATTTGAAAGTAATTAAATAATGTCAATATTATAAGTAAAGACTTGATTTTTCATACATTGATATATGTTGTCCCTTGTTTACAGGATCCTGCACAAGAAGATAAGGAAGAAGACGAGGAAGAAGGAGGCAGAGAAGGGAGCGCAGAAGGGACTGAGGACATGGAGAACTAATTAGATTAGTCATAGAAGTAGTGCTAGCTACTCTTTTTTGTACTTAAAGCCACTGGCTTGGCTTCGTGCCTCTTGTATATACTCCTCTTATTTTTGGTACTTGAAGCCACAGGATGTGGCTTAGCTTCGTGCTATATGTACATACAAACACTTTTTGAGCTATGAATTAATATACACTCTTTTTATTTTTTTGGCTTTCAATTTTCTTGTGCAACGTTCTATCAATTAATGCCTTGTGAGCTAAACATTTTGAAGTTGTAATGTTTTATTTGGAATTGTAATTGTTGGCTATAGACATGCTTGCAAGAGTCCTGATTAAAATGTGGTTGGCTGTAAGAATTGAATTACACAATGTGGAATTGGGATTCCTTTAACTACATATAGCACACACAACATAGATAGCATTCTGTTCAAGCATACAAAATTTAAAAAATATTATGTAGCGCATCTATCAGGGCGTCTATAAATGCGTCTATATACGCGTCTGTCTATTCGAGGGGCATCTATTTGTGCATCTAAAGATGCATCTCTAAACTTGTCTATAAATGCATCTATAAATGTGTTTATGGATGCATTTGTCTGTTTTTTAAAATTTCTAGTAGAGCATCTATTTACGCATCTATATGCACGTCTATAGGTGCGTTTGTCTGCTATGTAGATGTGCCTTTAGATGCTGGTCTGTAGATGCGCTAATAGACATGCAAATAGATACGCTCATAAGTTTCTTTTTTAGTTGAGTAAACGCGTCTATAGGTGCTTTGTCTTGTTGTGTCATCTATATTTACAACTGCATGCAAGGTCTTGCTAGACCAGTGATTTGTTCCTTTTTTCTCGATTAACTTATTGATGACTTATGGTATGTATATTTACTTATTGGTTCACCTTGTATCTTCAAGAAAGGGATACTTTTATTTCACCCTTTAATTGTGCCCTTTATGTGGTGAGGTTCAACGTCTTTCATGTGACAATATTCATGAACACCTATGGCTAACTGCTTGAGGTACTCATCTAGACATGGCACATATGGATTACCTATTGAGCACTCTTTCATGTGACAATATTTATGAACACATATGGCTAACTGCTTGAGGTACTCATTCGAACATGGCACATGTGGATTATTTATTGAGTACTCATTTCCTAGTGGCTTTAACTATAGTTCTATCGTCAATTAATACAAAAACAAAAAGCAACAATGATTCTATTTAACAAAGACATGCACAAAAGGATGCTTTTTGGAGCACAGTACTAGTTTGCACCTTCCATAGCAAGGCTATATATATAGATTGAGTGACTAGGACATGGCACATATGGATTACCTATTGAGTACTCATTTGGATGTGACACATACTTGTATGGATTTCACGATGAACACATATGGATTACTTACTGAGTACTCGTTTCGACGTGGCACCTATGGATTACTTATTGCGTACTTGTTTGGGCATGGCAAGGTTTAAGGACTTTAACGTGATAATATTATGAACACATATGGATTACTTCTTGAGTACTCATTTGGACATGGCACATATCATTTTCTTGGTTACTTCCAGATGTTCTTTGTAATATTAGATGCTCATCTTTTAGGTTTTTTGGTACTTTTGGATGCGAAGAGGCTGTTATTTCATTCTTGCTATGATTATGTAAGTTGTATCTAATCCACACGAGCTTGCCTCTTGTCATACGTGTTTGCTGCTAGGATTTTTTAGTACGCTTTTTTAAAGAAAAGAACTTGTTTTTGGAATTAAAAATGCTTGTGGATGTTCAAAATGCAAAAAATGCATTTTTAATAATCGGTCAATGTACATTGGTTGACTGACTATATAGCACTCGGTGCATCCCAACATCGTCTAGTAGTTTTTTGAAAATATCAAACTGTGTAGAAAAACACCGATAAGTGAAAAAAACACTGATCGGTGAACCACTACACTGACCAATATCCAATATACCGATCGTTGAAACCCTATATTGGTCGGTGTTTTGGGATTACACCAATCAGTATAGTGCTACACTCGTTGGTGTGTAGCAACGCAACATGTGGTGTGGGGATATACTGGCCGGTGTGTTGAGTTGGGTTCTATAAAAGGACAGCTTCGCAATATTTTTTTCCACCTTCCATCGATATTCATCACCGCTAATTTCCTCTATGCACCACATCCCTACTATCTTGTGCTACTTGCCACCTTCTACTTTAGGCTTCTAGTGAGCTTCTAGCCTTGCTATTGTTTTCTGTTAGGGCAGGTGATGGCTCATTTCGGCTGACTGGATTCACCTCGCCTCAATTGAGAGAAAAGAGAGAAATATTTGATATGTTTATGCTTGCTTGCTTCTGTGTGTGTGCTTGCATGATGTGTATGACTTGGGCCTGAATGATGACCTGCTTTGGCGAATTGGATTCATCTCGCCTCAAGTGACATTCTAGTAGTATCATGATTAAGACTGGGTGATGGCTTGCTTTGGCTGGCTGGATTCACCTTGCCCCAATTGAGAGAGGAAAAGAGAGAGAGGGCAAGAGAGAGAAGAATATGTGTGATGCTTATTTATGCTTACTTATATGTGTTTGTGTGAGATGTCTATCACTTGGGGCTGTATGATGACTCACTTCAGCCGGTTGGATTCATCTCGCATCGAGTGACGTTCTATTAGGTAGTATCATGATCAAGGCCAGCAGGTGATGGCTCACTTTAGCCGGTTGGATTCACCTTGCTTTGGTGTACTATCATATTTTCATATATATTGTATGTAGATGTCAATAGAGTCGGTTATTGTCCAGATGATAACTCGCCTTGGCAGGCTGGATTCATCTCAATGATGACCTTCCCAATGAGCTCAAAATGTGTGATCACACAATGTTGATCTAGATCATCTTACTATGCCCTCCCTTGTGATCATCGCTTTCACCTTGTCTATCTTTTGAATACTATAAAGGTGAGAAGTGCATGTGCGGCATGCAACGCTCCCATGGCATGTGAGTTTTATGGTAAGCTCGGCATCAGTGCAACATACTCTCTTGATCCGAGGCTACCAACAATTTAAATGATATAGCCCTTTTGTATACAAATAGATTTATAATATATAAAATTGTGTTTTGCACATGTCTTATCTATTTACAATAATTGTATTGAAGATTTGTTACAATGGTGTATTGAATTAATATTTGTGTTATTTTCAATTATGGAGGAATTCATTTACGATGATAATGGAAATGGATCTTATTCTCATAAAGTGTAATATTTTGTTTTAGTAGTTGATCATCCTCATGGCGATCCTCCTTGCTATTCTCATGATCATAGCTAGCACCCTGCTCACGGTGACCATTGTTTGAGGTTGCTTCGTGGTACTATATCGCCACGGGCTACTAGGGGCCCAAGGCACCCACCAACCGCCTGGTGTCGCACGAGGTGGCTAGAGAACAATTACTACTTAATTTATTTTCATCCTCAGCTTGTATGTGTGGACCTCTCTGTTGGCTTATTTTTTGGCTGAGGCCATTTTGCATCGAACAATATATATGACAATATATATCTGGCAATATATATTCCCATGTTGCAGCTTATTTTTTTAATGGACTCATTTTGTATGGGTAGTGCCAATAATAAGATTTCCAAACTATGGACATGCAATCTCCATGTCAAATTATTATTTTTGAAAAGGCTGAATTGCTTCATGTTGAATTGTCATACCTTTGAAGTAAAATTGTTAAAAATGCAATGTTTGTTGCAAATTGTTGAAGTAATTAACATGGATGCATTGATTGTTGAAAATTATTGAAGTCATTGATATGGATGCATTATTATTGTCATACTTTGAAGTGGAATTGTAAATAATGCAACGTCTACTCCACTTAAACACGGTCTACTCGAGGAACTTTAATAAGACATCACAGTTTGCAAATGATAATTTTGTACCATCCTTCAGTCAACTTGCAAAACTAGGAATAAGTGCAATTGTTGAAGTAATTATTATTGTCATAATTTGAAGTGAATTAAAAATTCGATGTTAGTTTCACCATATGCACCATTTGCAAAATCAGTTTCACCATACGTCAATTCAAACTTAAAAAGGTGATTTACAATGCCTCAAAATAGTAATGTTGGACAACAGGTCCTAAAATGGTAGCAATAATAGTTTGCAAGGCCCTAATCTCTTAGTCCCTTGCATTTTGAAATTCTTCTATGCACATCACCCAAGAAATGCAACCTCCTTCTTAAGCGAGAGCCAATGTATATCTCATTACATACATTACACTTCCACCGTCTGCCATCTTAGCATTGTAACATTGTTCTCCACGTTTGCAACATCTGTGGATTGCGTTGTTAGGTCAACGTCAATACTATCAGGTGAAAGATGGTGGGCACTCTTTGTGCACCATCTTTAACCACATCTGTGGATTGCATTGTTATGTCAACGTCAATACTATGTAAACATCTATGGATTGCATTGTTATTTCAACATCAATACTATGTAAACATCTGTGGATTGCATTGTTATGTCAACATCAATACTATCAAGTGAAAGATGCTGGCCACTCTTTGTGCACCATCACCTCTGCACCATGGCATTGTCCTATGAACGTCTCCCATGAAGTGCCATAACATCCTCATCAGCAGCAGTGAGCCTCAAAATTCTTGATGGCAGATATCACATCTCCAATGATTTCTTGCTATCATTGTAATATAGTTTTGTGCTGCTAGTAAACCTCCATTCCTCTCTGGATCCATTGAGTGCTGTCAAATTAAGGAGTGCAATTAATTCAATTGCTTTCATAATCATCAAAAACTTTTCAACCCTTTGAAATGAATTTTTATCCTAACTTCCAACATGTGAGTACTCCATGCAAGCTTCTAGACCTCGAGAGTGATAAATCATCCAACTATCTCGCCCCCTCCCAACGTGGTTGGATGACTATAAACGTGGTAGTCTACCTATTCAAACAGGCGTGGGATGGCAAATCACCTTTTCCCATGTGCTTCTCTCTCCTGAGTAAGCATCTATCTGCACTATGATCATCTGCAACATCATGCTCTATTGATGGATGTCGGTATTTTACACACACTGGTGTAGCAGCTAGCATCACTTACACAAGTACAAAAAGGTTGAAAGCAACTGGATAGTACTTTCCAAGTTTGAACATGGAAATAAAACAATTGTAATACCATCTAAATTCTATAGCATTACTTCCAATTGGTATGATGTAAATCAACAAAATTGGTATGATCTGCCAATTAACAAAATTATAAATAGCACAATATTTATATCAGAATGTATGCACGATTATAATACCATCTAAATGCTTTATCATAATTTCCAATTGGTATGACGTCAATCAACAAAATTTTAAATAGCACAATATTTAATAAGTCAGGATGTAAGCATGATTAGTAGTGTATATGGTATTTTAAGCCTAGGAATGATTGCTCATGAGTCATCATCCTCATCCTCATCCTCCTCATTGCTCAGCCTACTGCGACTTGCAATTGTGCAATAATGGGAGGATCATGCAACCTTGGGAGATCACAATGTACCCACTTGGCTAAATATCCATCATTACTATCTCCCTTAACATCATCCAAAATTCTACCATTTGCATAAACATATACCAATTTCTCCGCTCTTTCTATCTTCAAGTGATTTCTTGTGACTGAATGATCAAACTTGTAATTAATCCAATTTCATTCGCTCGACGAATTGCTACAAGGCTGGGATAGCACTTTCAATGCCAATGTTTGCAAATGAGGTGTCAAGGCTCCACACTCTTCCCACCATCTCCATGCAGGCATCTCGTTTGCGAGGTCTCGTATTCTTGTATATGCAAACAGCCCTTCCCTATTTCAAAAAGTGGAGAATTTCCTGACTGCAGCAACATATTCAGATCCATCCTCAAAAATCTTCCCAAGAGATTATGCCAAGGCTACATTACATGTTCCAGTGTTTCCCAACAATACTCCCACCATTGGGGATCTAAAATATGACTAGCATAGTGAAGGTCATTGTGAGCATGATTCCATCGCTTTCTAGACATCTTTTGCAAAGTGATACGACGACAGGTGGTGTAGCCAACGTTGTCACTTGTGGATCTTGTATTTTCCTTTAAGAGGTCTTGCTCAGCAGCAGTCTAGCAAGCCATGTAAGCATTGCCCAAACTTGGACTTTCATGTCTAATTTTCGAATGGAAAACCATATCGACCTCATTAGATCGGCCGCATCAGCTATTCTCTTTGACCATTTGCTTCATCTCTATGAATTCAGTACGATTGTTTTGTGAGGTTGATTCATCTATCCACTCACTAGCTTCTACACTGAATAATGTCTCTGTTACAACTGTTACAACTCGTTGTAGCTTGAGAAAACGGTCCAACATTATATAGTTTGTTCCAAAATGTGTTTCACCAGGTTTCAAAAATTCTAGTAGATGTTCTGTAGGTTCATGGTTTTTGAATATCCCAACAATCTCTCATGCTTGAGGAAGTATAACACCAATCTTCGTCCTTCATCTACAATGGCTTTGAACCATAGAGTCTCCACTGATTTATAACAATCCTCAACACAAGGTTAAGTAAATGGCAAGAGCAAGGTGATGCCCAGATGGTTGAATATTTTCAATTTATAAAATTTCAAGCTTTCCTATAGTTCTTTGCATTGTCGGTGATTATTTGAACAACATTACACTCCCCAAGATCCAGGATTATAGCCTCCAATTGTTCAACAATGTATTCACCTGTCTTGGCACTACCACTTGTGTCAATGGATTGACAAAAAGCCTCTCCCTTCAATGTCACAACCATGATATTGATAAGAGGCCTCTTGGTGACATTTTTCCATCCATCACTAACAATGGTACACCTTGTTCTCTCAATACCATCGTATACTACTTGCTTCATCTCTAGTTTCATCCTCTCATAGTATGCATCCAAGTAGTTGTTGGGGATAGTGTTGTAACTGGGCAACGTAAAGCGTGGACCTGCCTTTCCTACAAATGCCATGGCTCTTTTCCAATACGGATTTTGAACCATGCTTAGTGGGTAACCGGTGCAACAAATGGCCTCAAAAATATCTTGTTGTGCTTTCTCTATATGTTGTTTTCTAAATGACTCTTCCAAAGATCTTTGTTGTGGACGCACATGCAATTGTGAACGAGAAATGTCACTACATTGTCCACTACATATACTTCCTAGAGCAACTTGCCATCTGTGTGAACGAGGCCACACCACTACTTTGAGGTGGCATATCTATCGATTGACTAGCTTGAGGTGTGAATAAATCATTAGGCATACATTCTTGAGGCTGGGATTGGGGGTATGTGACTATATCATCTACCTGGTTGTCCATACCTTTAGGCATTTGTCTGCCTAGAGTGGCTATAACTCTCTCAACTCCTGACCCCTTGCATTGTTCAATCTGTTTGTTGCTATCACCAAAGAAGTGCTTTTGCATTCTTGTGCCAAAGCCTGAGTACTCTTCATGACAAAAGTTGCATTTTCACTTCTTCTTAGAAACATCGTAATGTAATTGTAAGCCTTTGTTGGATTTCTTCCTTGTTTTTCTGAAGCCATGCTTCCAATAAAGGTTGTAAGACAAACATACAAAAATTATTTTTTTTCTATGTATGTATGTACTATGGAGTTTGAGTTTTGATAGAGGCTACAAATTAAAATGTATGTAATATATTCATATCTAATTTGTTTCATCTAATAATCTCTATAAAACATTGGGATAGTAATCCTATGTATACCACTATCTCTCCACACATACACAACATAATTTTGCGAGTTGCTATGAGCCAAAAATTGCAAGCTCCACAACTGGCTAGACTTTGAGCAAGATGCAAATGGCTGACATAAGCGAGCCCACAACCGGCTCAAAGTCAAATATCTCCTCATCACTCCTAAATATTAGTTTGTAGAGTTTTAGTAATTTATAGTATGAATTTTAACCACATACAAGATGTTCCAGGTCGGCCTAAGCGAACCTCCATCTGGCACATGGTATAATATTATTCATCAACAAAAGAGTTGTTACAGGTCAGCTTAAGCAAACCTCCAAGTGGCTCATTGACTTTTTCTTTAGGTATAGTTACAAGCTGTAGTTACATGCTTATAAATAAATACATATGCTAAAAGTAAGAAAATCACACACACAAACATAAACTATTCCAAAAGTAAATCATTTCACGTGCTAATGTCTAGTATTCCATTTTTCTAAAATTTGCTACTATCTATCTACTATATTTCATGCATCTAGAATGAAATATTAAGTTATGTAACTAAACTAAAATTCCAAGCCATGCAACTAATAAACTCTTTACCTAGTCGTAAGTGACAAGTCTTTCCAAAGAGTCTAGAATCTAGACAAGTTACAACTTATATACTTCATGCAAAAAATGAAAATCATCTATTTTTCCAAAGCTAAGTACAATGTCACATGCAACTTACTTACTCTTCACCTAATAGTTTGTAGATGCTAATTTTCCAATTAGTATCTAAGTGCGAGTGGATGCCAACCGGCAAAAGCAAGACCACCATGGGCACTAGATACTTTTTTAAACTTAGCAAGACTAACAAAACTTACAAATTTCTTTGTAGCTTTTTTTATCCTCTTTCTTATGTTTTTTGTATTTCCCAAGACTCCACAGTATTCTAGGAATCTTGATTTTGTGAATAGTATGAGCGTGGTGCTGGTTTATATAACATTAACAACATCGACCGGTGTAGATAAACACTGGCCGGTGTTGTTAATTATACCACTCGGTATTATGTTATATTGGTTGGTCTTGTATCAAAATACCAATCAGTGTATCGATACACCGATCAGGTTCCGGTTGGAGCTGGTCCTAGATAAAAATTGCTATTGGGGCATTTTAAGATGCCCCAAGGCTACTTTAAAAATGTTTAAAACATTTTAATACAACGTTTTACAACTAACATTTTAATACCACTGCAAATGCTTGTGTTTGTGGCTTACGCTCGTTGTATTTTCAATTGTTTGGTAGTTCTGACTGCCCAGTTGTTCCATACTTTTGAAAGCCCAAGTGTTTGTTACTTTCGAATGCATGGATGCTCATTATGTTTCTGGATTATTGGTTCTTGATTTGCAGGATCTTTATGGATGTTCCTATTTCTTGGTGTTCTTGGATGCCCATTTTCTTGGTTACTTCTAAATGTTCTTTGTGATCTCGGATGCTCACCTTCTCAGTTGTTCAATACTTTTGGATGCGAAGAGGTTGTTATTTCATTCCCTCTATGATTATGTAGCTTGTGTCTAATCCACATGAGCTTTCCTCTTGTCATATGTGTGTGGCTTATGCTCGTTGGATTTTTGGCTGTTCGGGACTTTTGGCTACCTAGTTGTTTGGTATTTCTGGATGCCAAAATGTTCGATACTTCTAGATGCCAGGATGCCCGTTGTGTTTCTAGATTATTGGTTCTTGATTTGCAAGATCTTAATGGGCCTTCCTATTGTGTTGTTATGGCTTTCTTACTCTACGAAAGAGATATTTCAGCCATGGCTTTGTGGACATCTCAAATTGCCATTGCATACTCATCTTTGGAGTGGCCGAAACAATTTCTTCATACATTCATCCTTGGTACGATAGAAAAGGACACTTGAATATTTTATGTGTTCACATACACCGCATGAAACTAGTCATTTTAGGTGGATGAATTATGCAAAACATGAAGGCATGATTACAAAGACTTGAGGAGGTTTGACCAGATTGAACTTGGAGATTACAAGCTCTCCTATTCAATGAAGAGCTCAAACATAAAACTTGAAGATTTCAAGCCCTGATTATGTATCATCACTATGCCATGCAAGTTCACATTTCCAGGTAGAGTAGTTTCCCATTTTCCACACATACTTTGCACCGTATCATGCACCAAACATAGTGCCTATACTTTGCACTATACTATGGACAAGTGCTTGTCTTATGCCTTTCTACTATCCACATTTCAAAGTAGGTTGTAGAGTATTCTAGTGAAAGGATTATTCTATATAATGATGAACTAGCTATAATGTTGCATATAAGAAAACATCTTGGATGTTGAAAATCATGCAAACAAGAAAAGGTTCCGTGGACAAAAAGAGAAAAGGATGTGGGATAAGAAGGTCTTCTCTAATGACACGGCTTCAAACGAGGTACATCAATGAGAAATTCAAAAGTGAGAGCACAAATAGATTATTTATGATGCTTGCTAAGTCCAATCCATTATTAGCATGTTTCAAATGCATCTATTTGGGCTTCTCACCAATATATTAATATTTTAAATCAAAAGTGAGAGCACAAATAGATTATTTATGATGCTTGCCAAGTCCAATCCTTTATTAGCATGTTTCAAATGCATCTATTTGGGCTTCTCATCATATATTACCACATGAGCATTTTGTACTATACTTGAACTTAAAAAGAAGAAATTTAGTCATTTATTCAATATTGTGTTTAAACCTCGACTTCTTTGATCATTTATCTATCATTAATACTTAACAAGATGCATCCATCGAATTTTTTAGACTATAAAAACAAATATAGTGGCGTGATCCATGCTACAAAGAATAAAATCTTTCCAGTTGAGTACTCTATTCCATTTGTGGGCTGACATTATTTCTATATATGAAGTGCCAAATTCAAGTTGGAACTTGGCATAGCTATGCTTGGATGTAAAGCACAGTAACCTTACTTATGCTTTATCAAGTAGGATACTAATTTCTCTCTATGGCAATCTCACTTTGTTTCAAATTTGAGACCCAAAGAGTTTCACATTAATCCATCATTGATTCTTTTGTAGATAGTGATCCCCTTACTTGTCCAAGTTCCAATGCAAATACAAAACCTTAATATAGATATACCATTGACATAAATAAGAGTTTTTCAAATGTGATTACCATATGTGATCATGCCATCACTTATCACTACATCATGGTCCGAGAGCAGCTAAGAAGAACCCCTCACCATATGATCTTAGAAGTTCTCCATGACACAGGAGTCGCCATTGGACTTGGAAAATGACATGGAATTCAAAGATTTTGAAGCGGCAAGCAGAAAGTGAGTTGCGCATCTCTATCAAAGTCAATTTTTCGAGGACTGGTCCGAGGACCGCGACATTTTGGAAATGACAAGGGTAAAAAATTATGCCAAAAAAGGCTCGCAGCTTCCATCGCTCACCTTTTTCTTTTGCAAAATTTCCTCCCACAGTCTTTTCCTTGAGGACATGCAAAATCTCTTCTAAGAGTTAAGGGCGTGTATTGTATTGGTTCATTTACATCTTCTTATTCTAGGAGTAGATCCCATAAGGCAAGGTGTACAAACGAGTAGTCACAAAGTTCTCATCTCCGATATAATATGCCTCTTTGTATCGAGTACGATTTTCGTCTATTCTTTCATCTCTCTCTCTATCTCTCTCTCTCTCTCTATCTATCTATCTCTCTATGTGTGTGTGTGTGTGTGTGTGTGTGTGTGTCATGTGTGTGTGTGCATGAGACAGAGAGAGAGATGGTAAAGCTTGCACAAGGGACTTGTAACTATTCCCCATATAGGGAAAACCTCACAAACTAGGTAAAATTGAGAAATTTCCTAGATAGAAGTATGCATTCTGGTATGTCTATCTAGGCAATCTCATTATCTACATAAAATGCAACCTCTATCTAGGAAAAGGGGTGGTCATCTAGGAAATTAGATGAGTGTGTACCTAGGAAATCTAATTCTCTATCTAGGCAATCTCATTCTCTACATGAAATGCGACCTCTATCTAGGAAAAGAGGTGGTCATCTAGGAAGTGTCATACCTAGGAAATCTAATTCTCTAGATAAAAACTTATACCCCTATCTAGGAAACGAGGTGGTCCCCTAGGAAATTAGAAGAGTGGCATGTTTAATTCCACTCCTTACATAGGGAAAGTTCTTTCATCAAGAAATTAAAGGGCTATTAGCAAGTTCCATCACATTTACTATATAGGAAAAGCTTCTTGTCAATCTAGGAAAACAAATGGCCACTCAATAAATAACCAAACACACATTTCTTATACATAAAAGCTTTTTTTTAATGTCAATATTAAATTTGACATATAAAAGATAATACAAATATAAAAGATGGCTTTCTTATTGGAAAACATCATTAAGGGATTTCCAAAATTTAGGTTGATTGCTTTAGTGCACATTAAATTGATCCAAAATACATGGACGTTATAAAAGATGACTTACTTGAGGTCAACATAAGATATAAGGATATTATTATCACCAAGCAAAAATAGGTATTTATGCCAAAATTTACAAGCTTCTCTCTGTGGATGAGATAGAGTCATGTGCAAGTATTGAAGCCACATACTGATGTAACAATATTTTGAAAGGATTGAACCGCCCAATTTTGGCACGTAGGCCCTACATTCTAGATTGAAGTAAATATAAGAATGTTAATGGCAACATGCACAATGTGATTGGGACCAAAACTTGTAAGTCTCTCTTTGTGTGGCTAAGATGGACGGACATGATATTTTTTCCAAATGGCCTAGTTTTGGCATGTAGTCCTTCGTTGAGATTTTTCCATGATTCATGAAGAATGCTACCATGACCATGCACATGTATGTGATATGATGCAATCCTAAGAGCCTACTCATGCCTAGTTTGATGAACTAGGTTTTCGCAGACGAGCTGGATTGGTGGATAGTTCGTTGTTGTGCTTGGAGTACGTGTAGCCACACATACTTTACACCGTAGTAATTTTGTTAGGAATAGGAGGGCCATGCAGACGTCTCACACCACTGGAAGAGCATGCATGGCAAGGACATGCAGCCCAGGCTATGGCACAGACTAGAGTATGGCCTCTACTCTACTAGACGTCTACTCCATATGGTGCAAACTTCCGAATTGGCAGGTGTGGCCACTCTAGTATTGGCCATACTTGTTGACGTTCAAAAAAGGAGCCACTGCAGTGGCATCCTTGAGCAACATAGAGTGTGCAACCTCCTCTAAGAAATTTGCAGCTCACCTTCGACATCCACCTGTGACCTCTCTTTCCCCATTCCTCTGGTTCTCTCTTTCATCCATGACCACATGAGGTTGCCGCTTATGGACCTCATCATAAACCACGAGCCTTTGCAAACTATCTTTGATTTTTACATCAAGCCATGGAGCGTGGGAATTGTAGAACCACTACATTCAATTCACACGTAGGGATGATGAGGCCAAGTTCCATGAGATTTCCATTTGCCAATTTCTTTGTTCCAGTATTTGTGCGCTCTTTTGTATGATGACCTATAGCAAAGTGACATCCCTTCCCCTGTTGCGTCCATAAGTGATATCCATAGAGAAGCAAGTGGATGTGGGATTGCTATGTCTTGCTAGTCATTACCAAATGGTGGAGCTAAGTTAGCACCTCGAGCTGGTCAAGTCCACCATTACCAAGTTCACCCATAAGTTTGTCATTGCACTTCTTTCACATCTCTCCACCTCATTGCAGGCCAATGGCTTTAGATGCTCGGGCTCAAGATATGCAAGGGTTCCAATAGCAATTGGGTTTTCCAAGTTGTCGTATTGGACTGAATGTCATGCGTATACACATTGAGTATCATGGTGGGGAAACAGGTCCATATTGGTATGATCACAATGAGCGGTTCTCCAAGTGCTTATGGTCTATTGTGGTTAGTAAGATGAGGTATTTGGATGTTATCGCATGGTGGCTTGGCTCTAACATCGATGTTTGGATTTTTAAGAACTCCTTCTTTTGCTTGGCTATTGCGTGAGGCACGTTACTAGATAGTTTTGATTTTTTTGATGGTGCTTTTTGTTGAGATATCAAGCTCCATTCGTGATATGCCAGGGTGACCGTTGTTAGCTGTAGATGCGGTTGGTACACCGCCCATGAATAATAGCTAGATGACAGCTATCCTTATGTACTCTAGTTCATGGCTCAGTTAATATGCCACCTTAGTTAGCTGAGTTTGGTTGAGACCCACATATAGGGTTCTTCTATTTTCTTTGTACTAGAGTTCTTTTGGCTTACACAACTAAGAAGAGGAAAACTGTTTTCAGCCTCCACCTCTGTGTGTATTCCCCCATTGTGTATGTGAGAAAGCTGCAAGTGAGACTCCTTCCTTCTCTCCCACTATCTTCACATGGTATTAGAGCCTGGTTCATGGTAAGGATCTCAAGAAAGCAAACCAAGTTCGCGGTGTCTTGGTAAGAGGACCAGTGTTGCTTTCCTTTTTCGAGTTTGGGAGAAAATCTCTGCAGGTAGCACAGCTGGAAGTGCAAGAGTGCACTGTCTCAGATTGAGACACCCTTCACAGAGTGGCTCGAGGCCATTTCAAGGCCCATTTTGGAGGTGGAAGTTCTTCGTAGGCACTCAAAAAAAGGCCCTGTTTTTGCTGTGCAACCACTGCTTTGCAGGTTGGTGAAAAGTTGTTGCAGAAATTGCATCGTATGCCTGTGCGCAAAGATATTGGGAGTTGAAGAATCATCCTTGTTGCCTGTTGATGCAAAATCATCACTAGGAAGTGACTGTGTGGTCAAATACCACTTTTGTCAGTTTCGCAGATCTGCCCGTGTGAGGCAAAAGCTGTGTTTTTTGCAGTGATAGAATATTTTGCAGTGTTTTGTAATGGCGTCTGATTCTCTTTCATAGATTGTCACTGAAAAGATTGACAAGAACAACTTCCAAGCATGGAATTTTAGAATGATGAATTTCCTTATGGGAAAAGGCTATTGGGAGTTCATTATAGGAAATGAAGAAGAACCAGTTCTT
This sequence comes from Dipteris shenzhenensis, assembly GCF_047967505.1. Taxonomy (NCBI): domain Eukaryota; kingdom Viridiplantae; phylum Streptophyta; class Polypodiopsida; order Gleicheniales; family Dipteridaceae; genus Dipteris; species Dipteris shenzhenensis. The sequence continues at coordinate 42,473,480 of NC_141598.1, read as the reverse complement.
CCTAATGTTCCCAATCAACAGGAAATGCAGGCATTTAAAGGATGGCATGAGAGAGCCAGAAAAGTTATGTACTGGCTTTCTATCAGTATTTCAGATTCTATGATTGTGCATATTCAGGATGCAAGTACGCCAAAGGAGGCATGGGATACTTTGGCAAAAATGTACAGCACAAATACGCAAGCCAGGAAAATGCAGCTCAAGCAGGAGTTGCACAATGTGCAGAGAGAAAATATGAGCATCAATGACTACCACATGAAGGTGAAGAAAATTGCAGATGCACTTGCTTCCATTGGGTCGCCAGTGGAAGATGATGATCTAGTTTTTGTGACCTTGAATGGTCTAGGAAAGGATTATGCATAGTTCTGGACATCCATTGCCGTCTGTGAAAAATTTCCTGATTTTGAGGAGTTGTTTGCTCTTCTAATTTCTGAAGAGCAGAGAAATGGTGGTGCATCTTCTTCAGGAGGAACTTTAAAAGAAACTGTCTTCTACTCAAATGCTGGAAGAGGTAGAGGCAGAGGTAGAGGAGGCCGATCTGGAGGCCGTGGTAGAAATAAGAATATGCAGCAAACTTAAGAAAACTAGTCCTTTGGAGGAGGACGTGGTAATTCTAGAGGCAGGGGGAACCAAAGAGGTCGTGGTGGATGGCAGAGAGGTCAAATTGCAAACAGCAATGTTGAATGCTACTATTGTGGTAAAATGGGTCATATGGCTAAAGACTGCTACAAAAAGCAGAATGTCATCATGAATAAAAAATTGTAGCAAGGGAATTATGCATCTTCTAGTAGACAGGGTGATGACAGAAATGAGCATCTGTTTATGGTGCAGCACATGACCAATTCTGTGACAAGTGCAGAAGAAGGCAATGATGTGTGGTATGTTAACTCAGGTGCATCAAACCACATGACAAGTCATGCAGAATGGATGCAGGATGCAACGAAAATGGAAAAACCAGGATTTGTGGAGACTGGTGATGATACTGCACATCCTATTGTGTAGATTGGTAAAATTCCTTTGTCTATGTAGGAAATACCTGTCTGATGTATTTCATGTCCCAAACATCACCAAGAACCTGGTTTTTGTTAGTCAAATGGTTGAGCAGGGCTTGCAGGTCAGATTTAATCCTCATGGATGCTTTGTTGAGGATATGAAAAATAACGGTCGCTTGATAGCAAAAGGAAAGAAGAAGGGCAGGATGTTTACATTGGATGCGGACATGCCTGAATTGAGTGCAGCAATGTTTGCACATGGGACCGGTGTAGTTGCAGATATTGATATCTGGCATAAATGCATTGGTCATGTTAATATACAGCGACTTAAATCAATGCAAGCCCGAAATATTGTTGCAGGATTGCCTAAATTCAAGGTTGCAGAAATGCATAAGGTTTGTGAAGCCTGTCAATTTGGACAACAGGCAAGGAAACCATTTCCTAGGCATGTTCAAGAGAGTAAGAAGCCATTGGAATTAATCCACTCTGATGTGTGGACTACTAAAGCTGCATCTATTGGAGGCTATCACTATTTTGTCACTTTTATTGATGACTATAGCAGAAAAGTTTGGGTGTATTTTATGAAAAAGAAAAGTGAAGTGCTTGGGCACTTCAAAGCTTTTAAAGCTATGGTTGAAAAAGAAACAGGCCTACAAATAAAATGCCTAAGGTCAGATGGAGGGGGAGAGTACCTCTCAAATGAGTTTGCAAGGTTCCTGTAGGAGCATGGCATCAAGCAGCAATATTCATGCAGTCATACCCCACAGCAAAATGGACTTGCAGAAAGGAAAAATAGGCATATTGGAGAGGTATCGCGGGCCATGCTAAATGAAAAACACCTACCAGATTATTATTGGGTTGAAGCAGTTGCTACAATAGTTTACATAATGAATAGGACTCCCACTGCAGCAATACATGGCATGATGCTAGAGGAGATGTATACTGGTAGGAAACCAGATATTTCTCATTTGAAAATTTTTGGTTGCATTGCCTATGTTCATGTGCCAGATGAGTTGAGGTCCAAGTTGGATCCAAAAGCTAAGAAGTGCATCTTTATTGGTTATTCTCTGCAGCAAAAAGGGTATAGATGCTATAACCCTTCTACTTGTAAGTTTACAGTGAGCAGAGATGTTGTTTTTGATGAGATGAGTAGCTAGTATAAACCAGTAGATGTGATTGATGATGTAGATGAACAAAATGGTAATGCTACACAGAATTCACAGCAGCAATCACAAAATATTAGTGGACCTATAGTGTCCTCTAGCAGTGGTTCACATACTTCACCATGGATAGGCAAATTGAGATCAGGAGAATCTCTGCAAAGCAATGCAGATAGTGGTATGTTGGTATCACGAAAAGGAAAAGAGAAGGTAGATTAGCCCATGTTTGATGTGAATGCAGGTCACTCTTATGTGGATGGTAAATCTAGTGGCTCAGAACAGAGCATTGATGATGAGTTGGGTATTCCTTCTATTGTTACACCTAGAGTAAGGAAGACCAGGGATGTTTTGAGAGCACCTGGAAGTGAGCCTATTTTGCACAGGTCTACCAGAGCTAGATATCCTGTGGATAGGCTGAAATATGATGGATTTACAGCCATTCACTATGCCTATATGGTCAAAGTGATACAGGAACCAGAACCCACTTCTTTTGAGCAAGCCATGGGAAAAGAAAAATGGGAGAAAGCCATGGATGAAGAAATGGATGCTGTGACATGAAGTTGGGGGTAATAAACTTCACGCACCTCTTCACTTCCTGCTGCTTTCGAATTGACAGCCACAGATATTTATCATTAAGAATGGGACATTAGAAAAAAGCTTTTATGCCAAGATACCACACCATACCTTCCTCCCTCAGATGAGAATGAAGATGGTAACATCCCAAGTGATGTTGTAATCAAGCATAGGGAGAAGGAAAGAATCAGCAGAGGCCATAATCTCAGCGAGCCGGTCTGCACCAAAGAGAAGAGCGATACGTTGTTGAAAGAAGATCTTGCGGCTCAACATGACATGAACTGATATATATCGAGGAGTTTGAAGGGGCTGATTAGGTCGGATGGGTAGATTCCGAGGAAACATTGCACCTCCTTCATAGACACCTTTACACTTAGCTCAAAACACTCTACAAACTGTCATTAGACACAGAGGCCTATAACTTTTAGTAGAGACATGATATCAGAGATTCAAGTAAAGAAAGAGATGCGCCTTGAGATGGGCTTCGCGCTGATATAAGTTTCATTGAAAACAGACAGACGGTTGAAGAGATATGGACAGTTTACCTTGAGATGGGCTTCGCGCTGATATAAGTTTCATTGAAAACAGACAGACGGTTGAAGAGATATGGACAGTTTACTGGAAGGGGGTAAAAACTATCATAAAAATAGACTGTCAAACACAGAGACCCATAACATTTTGCAGCAGTATCTGATTCAAGATCTAAGCACATAGAGACATGCGCCTTAAAGAGAGCTTCGCGTTGATACATGTTTCGTAAGAAACAAAGAAGCGGCCAAAAAGTTATGGACAGTTTACTAGACGGGGGTAAAAACTATCATGAAAATAGACTGTCAGACACAGAGACTCATAACTTTTTGTAGCAATATCTGATTCAAGATCTGATCATATACAAACATGCGCCTTGAAGAGAGCTTCGTGCTGATATAAATTTCATTGCAATCGGACTACCGAGCAGAAAGTTATAAGCAAAACACTAACAGGGGGTCAAACTGTCATGAAAACTACCCTCCACCCAGGCTAATTTTGCCTGAGCAGGATGTTCCCTCAAGACTCCACCTTCATCAACGATCCACCCCTCATAGATTTTGCCTAGAAGAGGGGAAGAAGTTTGCATAGTGGCTCGGGAAACACAGGGACCATGTGTGCACAGTGAGTTGCCGAATAGAAAGAACTTTTAAGGCTTTGAAAGAAAGAAAAGGGAAGGGACACTCAAGAGAGAGAACTTGAAGTGACCTTCATTACAAATAGAGTGAGAATCCACTCCAACACTACAAACACAAGGGAGAAGAAGAGGCTTCATATATACAAGAGGGAGCGGAAGCTCCAAGACTACTCATAGAGAGAGAATAAACTAGAGAGAGATGGACTCAAGAGTCTACATAAGAGAATATCTACAAGAGGGAGAGAAGGCTCATGGAAGAGGCTTGGGGAGACTAGAACTACAGCAACATAAGGCCTAATGGTGGAAGAGATTCTGATGAACAAGGGAGAGGAGGGCTCCTTTTATAGAGATTTTGTTACCCTCCTTCACCCATTTACAATTGCTGCGTGTAGATTCCTTTCCCCATCAATCACATAAGCACGTATGTCACCATCCATTTTGGCTACTCTTGCCATGTGTCCCATCACAAGATGCTCATGACTCTTAAAATATTGAGAAAGTCAAGAGTCTCCTCACATGGAGCCCATAGGGAGCCTCTCTTTTCCACATGTCCACATCCTTCTTATTCCACATAGGAGTTCTAGAAGGATTCCTCTTGACTTCACACTCCTCCACATGCCTTCCACACGCTTGGCATGTGGCCTCTCTTATATTATTGGAACACATGGACATGAGCCCACCTCTTTATATGACTCACTCTTCCTATTTTCTAAAAAACTCATAATATCCCATAAACAAATAACTCTCACCCCATACCAAGGTATTTATAATTCATATTATGGTATTTACAATGAGCCATTCCACTCATCCTCTCAATCCCATACAATATCATAGAAAATAGAAATAAGTGAGAGCCGCTAGGCTATCACTTGATACTCAAACTCTTATCAAACATAGAGAAGAACAATATCAATGCCAAGTTAAAAATATCAATTTTTGGCGTCACATCTTTCCCCCCCCAGCAGATCCTCTCTAGTACAGAGAGGGTCTGCTGGCCCTTAAGGTGGTCGAGCATAGAAGAATTTAAGGCGATACTCATTGGTGCGTCCGGGTATCACCATGCCATCAATATCCTCAAGCTGAAAGGTTCCATTCATGAACTTCTTTTTGACTCGATATGGTCCCTCCCATCGACCGATAAACTTTTTGTCTAGCCGCTTGTCTAGACGGCTATCAAATCTCATTACCAAATCTCCTTCTGCAATATCTTTCTTCTTGCGTAATTTGGTGTCAAAACGGGCCTTGCGCCTTCTTTGAGAAGATTCCAAGTTTTGTAAGGCCTGTAATCTGCATTCATCCAAGGCTTCTAGCTATACCAAGCATTGAGCATAGGCATCCTCCTATCCTTCTATTCTTGCAACAGCTGTGCGAAGACTATGTATCTCCAATTCAATGGGTAAAATGGCTTCTATTCCATACACTAGTTGGAATGGTGTAAACCCAATAGCTAGCTTGTGTGTGGTTCTGTAAGCCCATAAAACTTCTGCCAAGTGCCTATCCCAATGCCTTTTCTTGGTGTCAACAAGCTTTCCCATTGAATTGCACAACAATCCATTTGTTTTCTCAACCAAGCCATTACATTGAGGATAGTATGGCATGGACATGCTATGATTTATCTTTAGCTTATGCACCACATCTTCAATTAGTTCATTTCTAAAAGAGGTTCCTCCATCAGTGAGAATTTCCAAAGGACAACCAAAGCGTGAACAAATTTGATCAAAGAGAAATTTTGCAACTGTGCTTGCCTTGCTATTGACTGTGGCCTTGGCCTTTGCCCATCGAGTCGCATAATCTGTGGCCACCAATAAATAATGCTTGCGCTGAGATGAGCGAGGGAGTGGTCCCACAAAGTCCAACCCCCACTCTCAAATGGTCCATATTCTGGAATAGGCTTCAAGGGCCCAGGAATCAACTGTCGCCTTCCAAACTTTTGGCATACTTTACAACTTCGACACCATTCATATACATCCTTATGGAGGCGTGGCCAAAAGTATCCTGCATTAAGAATTCTCCTAGCTGTGCTTGCTGAAGCAAAATGACCAGAGCATTCATGACACATTTCTAGGATTCTCCTAGTCTCCATGGGATGGACCACCCGACGGAGCACCTTATCTTTTCCCAATTTATAAAGAATGTCATCAACAATAGTATAGGGACAAGCCTTCCTTACCAGTCTCTGCTTTTGTTGTGGAGTTAACCCTTGAGGAAACATGCCTTCTTCCACATATTGCTGAACATCTTGCAGTTCTGGCCATCTAGTGTCTACCCCCCGGTCTTGTACTATAATGGCTTGAGTAGCTAACTCATCTGCCCTTTGATTTTCTTTTCTGTTTATATGAACAAACTTGCAAAAATCAAACTGACTACATAGTGCCATAGCCTTTTGATTAAGCTCCTTCAAATGAGGACTTCTTGTCTTGTAATGCCCTTGCATTTGCTTTATAATAAGTTGAGAATCTCCTCTTACTTCCAATTCTTTAACTTGACTTTGAAGACAACCCTCCAAACCAAGAATCAAAGCATTATACTCAGCTGCATTGTTAGTTGTGATACCTGGAAGCTCTTGTTCTCTTGCCCATACCTCTTGACCTTCAAGATTCATCAAGACTATCCCCCCGGCTCCTTGTTGGCATGAAGGACTAAAAGCCCCATCAAAATACAAAACAAAAGCTGTTGGTGGTGTAACCCTTTCATCTTTAATGTTCTCCTTACATTTCTTTTCTTCTCCTAGATCCTCCCGTCCTGTGAGCAAATCTGCCATAGTGGACCTAGTGGTATTTTCAGTGACAAAAGAGAAAGAGAACTCTTGAAGCTCTAACAACCATTTTGAAAATCTCCCCTTAGGATTAGGCTTGTGAACTAGATATGCTAATACAGACTGAGAGGTTAGGAAGAAAAATGGTCGAGGTAATAAATAGGAGCGAAACTTTGTGACGGAAAACACCAAAGAGAGAGCTTGCTGCTCCATTTCTTCATACCTTGTTTCCACATCTGTAAGTTGTCGGCTGGCATAATAGATGGGTTGCATTCTACCTGCCTCTCCTTTTTGTAGCAAAACAGCACCAACTGAATGCAAAGATACACTTGGATTTACATAAAAGTCTTGAGACCAATCAGGGGGCTTCAATATTGGGCCCTTACTCATGGCCTCCTTAAGTTGCTAGAAAGACTCTTGTTGCTCCACACCCCATTGGAAAGAAACTTATTTTCTTGTCAACAAGTTCATGGGATGCACTATCTCTGTGAAATCATCACAAAAGCGTTGATAATACTTGCTCTTTCCTAGAATTCTGCGAACACCAATGACACTCTCAGGACTTGGCAATGCCATGATTGCTTGAACCTTGTCAGGATCCATTTGCAGGCCTTCTTCAGACACAATATGCCCCAACAAGACTACTTTTGTTTGAGCCAAATGACACTTGCTAGGATTTAGACACCCTTTTGCTTCATCAATCCTAGCTAAGGCCATCTTTAACTTGTCCATGTGATCTATGTGCCGAGAATAAATGCAAAAATCATTCAAAAACACCCGTATGAACTTTCCCAAGTAAGGCTCTAGGACTTGACTCATGAACCTTTGAAATGTGGCTGGTGCATTGGTCAACCCAAAAGGCATCACTCTGTAAGCAAAAACTCCCCAAGGTGTGATGAATGATGTTTTCTTTTGGTCTTCCTCCCGAATACGAATTTGAAAGTACCCAGAATACCCATCACATATAGAATACATCTCATGCCCTGCTACTTGGTCTAGTATTTCATCTTGAAATGGCAAAGGAAAATGATCCCTCTTAGTGCATGCATTCAAAGGACGAAAGTCCACACAAACTCGCCACTTATTTCCTTTCTTTGGTGTGACAACTACAGGAGATATCCATTCTGAATCATCAATAGGAAAGATGAATCCCGCCTCAAGTAGTTGTGTTACCTCTTTCTTTAGTGCCTCAGCTTGGATCACCCCCAATCGCCTTAAGCGTTGCACAACTGGCTTGCTTTCTGGCTTCAACTCAATCTTGTGCTCCACAAGAGAGACTGGTCGACCTGTGAATAGCTTGTTGCAAAGAGACATGGAAAATCATCTAGCATATCCAAGTACTGGAGCTTCTCACTACCTGATAGAGAATCACCAAGAAGCTCTTCATTGCGTTGGCGTCATTTAGTGTGCTCCACATCCTCCACATGAAGTGTCTCTACAGGATCTTCTTGCACCACCACCTTGTTCCTTCCTGACTCATCCCGATCAGCACCAAGACAAAGACCAAAGGCCACTCCTTCCACCTCACCCTCTGAGTTGGACTCCTCGGAGCTACACCCTGTCTCTTCTTCTTCATCGGTTAAGTCAGAGCTTGAACTCTCTGATGTTGAAGACTCCTCCTTGACAACTTCCTTTATGCGGCTTCTGATGTTGTAGTGCACCTTCTTATCATTTCCCTGCAAAATCAGTTGTCCAGTATCCCACTTTTGAACAGCCTTCACCTTGCGTAGCCAAGGCCTTCCCAAAATCAATGGATAGGCACGTGCATCTGGCTTGGTAGGGATCACCTGAAAAGTAGTCGGCACAGAAATTCCACATACATCCACTTCTAGATTCTTCACAACTCCCAAGGTCTTAACCCTAGTGTTGTCAGCCAATTTGATGCGATAAGGAGAGGTAGTACTAGAGTATTTTAAATCAGCATCTATCATGGTCTTCTCACTCATGACATTAATCAATGCACCTCCATCAATGTACACATTAGAAATCACTTGACCATCAATGATCACATCAACCACAGGTACATCATCACCAACATCTATATCTATCTTTTGAACAACAGGAATGGCACTTTTCTTCTTTTTCTTCTTTGACATTCTTGTGCTTGCTAGTTTTCCCCATTCCTTCCGTAGTTTTGGAGACAAAGCAAGTAATTGCCCAAAGGTGATATGAGCTTCCTTTTCTTTAAGGTCAGACAACAAGTCATAGCTTCTAATTCCTTGTCCTAAAGGAAAGTCTGACTGGCTAATTCTCCTTCTAGATGCCTTCTTTTTCTTACTACGGTGTTCCTCTTCCTGATGTTCCTCATTTACTTCTTCCTTGCTTTCTTCTTCTTCTTTTGCTTTACCACGCCCCCGTTTAGCCATCATTACCTCTCTTTCCTCATCCCCTGAAGAAGCTTCTAACAAGGATACTTGTTTTTCTTCTTTCTTTCTCAATCTAGGACACTCGGGGCGATAGTGACCTTTTTCATTACATTCATAGCAAGTGACCCCACTCCTATCTCGAGGCCTATCTTCACTCTTTGGTGCTCTAGGTTGTCGTGCATTAACCAAATGCAATTTCAAAGCAGCAAACTTTGCCATCAATTGGGAGATATTATAATCTAACTCAGAGGACTTTGGTACCTGAGAAGTGCCCATTACCTCCACCTTAGAAGTTGAAGCTGTTGAAGACACAAAAGAGGATTCGATCTTTAGAGAAGCTTCTTTCTTGGTCGCAATGCAAAGTGCCTCCATGTATGTTGTCGGATCTTTAATCATTACTTTTGAGCGAAGACGAGGCTCCAAAGCCATATCAAATTTGCTCATCTTCAAGTGCTCCATCCCTGAGAGACTTTGAGGGGCCGATGATGCCGATGCCACAGCTCGCAAAGCTGCCCTTTCATACTTTGTCCATAAAGTTTCATATCGGATTGCCAACGCAGAGTCCAACTCACCCTCTCCTTGACAGAACCGGTCCAACTGCAACATCAAAGCACTTGGCGACTCCATTGCCCCAAATCTCTGCTTCATTGCTGCCACCACTTGGTACCAGTCTTCCTTGGTAGAGTCCGGCAAGGTCTCATGCCAACTCAAGGCTACACCTTCAAGAAAATCAGGCAAAATCTTCACTTGATCCTTCATGGACCATCCAGAAAGCCGGCATCCTCGAACAAAATCCCGAAGATAAGACTCCGGGTCTTCCCCTTGGGTCCCTCGAAACACTGGAATCTTCACCATGATGAAACACAAAAAGGAAACACCAAGATCCAAATAATATCCCAAACAAGATCCGAACAAGATCCCACAGAGCCTTAGTATACCAAGACCAACTTATTCTGCATAACCACTTGTTGAAAACCCTCCACCATGTGATCCTCAACAAAATATTCAAAAATAAGTGACCAACCAGCACCATGAAAACATTGTGTATACATGCATTCTAGAATCACCCTTCTTACAATAGGAAGTGCACATAAAAGCTTCAAGATATTGTAATCTTCATAATTTGCATAGCAAAAGAAGTTGAAAGCATCAAGAATCACCACTCCACTGTTATAGTTGAAAACTACCCAAAGACTCAACTCTTCTTCACACCAAGCTGCCAGTGCATGGAACAATTCCCAATCTATCATTGTGCTGCTGTCAGTGTTGTCGATTCACCAACATATTCAACAGTGCAAACATAAATGATATGATCATGGTGACTGTGCGAATAGCTTGAGCATCACCTTCACAATCTTCAAGTTCTTTTAAATGCACTGCAATCTCTTCTAACGGAGTTCTTCCAGGCATCTTCTTTATCTCATCAAAACACATGCCTCTCTAAGCATAACATGCAATCAAGTACACCCGAGACCGTTTAGTAAGGTGGGATGAATCCAATACCAAACATGCCCGGCGTCTCCACCAAAAGATGTGACATGAAGTTGGGGGTAATAAACTTCACGCACCTCTTCACTTCCTGCTGCTTTCGAACTGACAGCCACAGATATTTATCATTGAGAATGGGACATTAGAAAAAAGATTTTATGCCAAGATACCACACCATACCTTTCTCCCTCAGATGAGAATGAAGATGGTAACATCCCAAGTGATGTTGTAATCAAGCATAGGGAGAAGGAAAGGATCAGCAGAGGCCATAATCTCAGCGAGCCGGTCTGCACCAAAGAGAAGAGCGATACCTTGTTGAAAGAAGATCTTGCGGCTCAACATGACATGAACTGATATATATCGAGGAGTTTGAAGGGGCTGATTAGGTCGGATGGGTAGATTCCGAGGAAACATTGCACCTCCTTCATAGACACCTTTACACTTAGCTCAAAACACTCTACAAACTGTCATTAGAAACAGAGGCCTATAACTTTCAGTAGAGACATGATATCAGAGATTCAAGCAAAGAAAGAGATGCGCCTTGAGATGGGCTTTGCGCTGATATAAGTTTCATTGAAAACAGACAGACGGTTGAAGAGATATGGACAGTTTACTGGAAGGGGGTAAAAACTGTCATAAAAACAGACTGTCAAACACAGAGACCCATAACATTTTGCAGCAGTATCTGATTCAAGATCTAAGCATATAGAGACATGCGCCTTAAAGAGAGCTTCGCGCTGATATATGTTCGTAAGAAACAGAGAAGCGGCCAAAAAGTTATGGACAGTTTACTAGACGGGGGTAAAAACTATCATGAAAACAGACTGTCAGATATAGAGACTCATAACTTTTTGTAGCAGTATCTGATTCAAGATCTGATCACGTACAAACATGCGCCTTGAAGAGAGCTTCGCGTTGATATAAATTTCATTGCAATCGGACTATCGAGCAGAAAGTTATAAGCAAAACACTAATAGGGGGTCAAACTATCATGAAAACTACCCTCCACCCAGGCTAATTTCGCCTGAGCAGGATGTTCCCTCAAGACTCCACCTTCATCAACGATCCACCCCTCATAGATTTTGCCTAGAAGAGGGGAAGAAGTTTGCATGGTGGCTCGGGAAACAGAGGGACCATGTGTGCACAGTGAGTAGCCGAATAGAAAGAACTTTTAAGGCTTTGAAAGAAAGAAAAGGGAAGGGACACTCAAGAGAGAGAACCTGAAGTGACCTTCATTACAAATAGAGTGAGAATCAACTCCAACACTACAAACACAAGGGAGAAGAAGAGGTTTCATATATACAAGAGGGAGCGGAAGCTCCAAGACTACTCATAGAGAGAGAATAAACTAGAGAGAGATGGACTCAAGAGTCTACATAAGAGAATATCTACAAGAGGGAGAGAAGGCTCATGGAAGAGGCTTGGGGAGACTAGAACTACAGCAACATAAGGCCTAATGGTGGAAGAGATTCTGATGAACAAGGGAGAGGAGGGCTTTTTTTATAGAGATTTTGTTACCGTCCTTCACCCATTTACAATTGTTGCCTATAGATTCCTTTCCCCATCAATCACATAAGCACGTATGTCACCATCCATGTCCTTTTTGGCTACTCTTGCCATGTGTCCCATCACAAGATGCTCATGACTCTTAAAATATTGAGAAAGTCAAGAGTCTCCTCACATGGAGCCCATAGGGACCGTCTCTTTTCCACATGTCCACATGCTCCTTATTCCACATGTCCACATCCTCCTTATTCCACATAGGAGTTCTAGAAGGATTCCTCTTGACTTCACACTCCTCCACATGCCTTCCACACGCTTGGCATGTGGCCTCTCTTATATTATTGGAACACATGGACATGAGCCCACCTCTTTATATGACTCACTCTTCCTATTTTCTAAAAAACTCATAATATCCCATACACAAATAACTCTCACCCCATACCAAGGTATTTATAATTCATACCTAGGGTATTTACAATGAGCCATTCCACTCATCCTCTCAATCCCATACAATATCATAGAAAATAGAAATAAGTGAGAGCCGCTAGGCTATCACTTGATACTCAAACTCTTATCAAACATAGAGAAGAACAATATCAATGCCAAGTTAAAAATATCAATTTTTGGTGTCACAATGCCTTGCCACATGGGAATTGGTGCCTTTGCCTAAAGACAAGAATGCAATTGGCTGTAAGTGGGTTTATAAGGTGAAGCACAATGCAGATGGTTCTGTGAACAGATACAAGGCAAGATTAGTAGTCAAGGGGTATGCACAGACATATGGCATTGATTATGAAGAAACATTCAGTCCAGTTGCAAGGATGGTAACTGTAAGAGCAGTCAGTGCTATGGCTGCATCAAAGGGATGGTCTTTATATCAAATGGATGTAAAGAATGCCTTCTTGCATGGTGATTTGCAAGAAGAGGTGTTTATGGAGCAACCACCAAGTTATGTTCATGCTATTCATCCTGAGTTTGTTTGCAGGTTGAAGAAAGCCTTGTATGGCTTGAAGCAAGCACCTAGAGCATGGTCTGACAAGATAGGACAGTATCTTGTCACTATTGGCTTTTAGATTTCCAAGGCAGATTTCTCACTTTATGTGAGAAAAACATAGAAAGGTATTAGCTACTTGTCATTTATGTTGATGATTTAATCATCACAGGTGATAGTGATGAAGATATCCTTCATGTGAAAATGCTATTGAAGTAGAAGTTTGAGATGAAGGATTTGGGAGAGCTACGTTATTTCTTGGGCATTGAGGTGATTAGATCACGAAGTGGGATACAGCTCTTGCAGAGGCAGTATGGATTGGACATGCTGTCTAAATATGGGATGATAGGCTGTAAGCCTTTTTCAGTTCCTTTGGAGCAGAATGTGAAGTTGAGCACAGATGCAGGTGAGCTTCTGGAAGACCCTACTATGTACAGACGCATAGTAGGAAGTTTGATTTATATGACTATTACCAGGCCAGATTTGAGCTATGCTTTTGGATTGGTAAGTCAGTTTATGCAGGCTACAAGGAAACCGCATTTGGATGTGGCTAGACGCATACTCAGGTATGTAAAGTCCACATTGTAGTATGGACTATTTTATGAGGATGGGGTTCAGATACAGTTGCATGGATACATTTATGCTAATTGGGTTGGTAGTATTTCAGATAGACGATCTACCAGTGGATATGTGTTCTCTTTTGGGAGTGCTGCGGTCACTTGGAGCAGCAAGAAACAGCCGACAGTTGCCTTGTCGAGCACAGAGGCTGAGTATAGGGGTGCAGCAATGGCTGCATGTGAGGTAGCTTGGTTGCATAAGCTACTCTATGATATGCATCAGTCTACAGATAGGCTAGTTGTCATTTATTGTGACAACATGAGCAGTATACACTTGGCAAATAACCCAGTCTATCATGCTAGAACAAAGCACATTAAGGTGCATTATCACTACATGTGGGAGAAGGTTTTACTAGGTCTTATTGATCTAGTTTATGTCAGCATAGAGGATCAGGTAGTTGACATATTCATGAAGGCATTGGGTGTAGAGAAGCTGCACAAGTTCAGAGACCTACTTGGTGTGTAGGAATTGGGATTGAGCTCGAGGGGGAGTGTTGAGATATCAAGCTCCACTCGTGATATGCCAGGGTGACTGTTGTGCATTTTTGTCACCGACTTGTTAGTTGCAGATGCGGTTGGTACTCCACCCATGAATAATAGCTGTGGATGATAGCTATCCTTATGTACTCAAGTTCGTGGCTCAGTTAGTATGCCACCTTAGTTAGTTGAGTTTGGTTGAGACCCACATATAGGGTTCTTCTATTTTCTTTGTACTAGAGTTCTTTTGGCTTACACAACTAAGAAGAGTAAAACTGTTTTCAGCCTCCCTCTCTGTGTGTATTCCCCCATTGTGTATGTGAGAAAGCCACAAGTGAGACTCATTCCTTCTCTTCCACTATCTTCACACTTTTTGCATTCGGGAGTACATCCTTGGAGATGGTGCATATGCACTTAAGACCATGGTTCATCACTCCATGTGAGACCCCTAGCACAGACTTATAGCACAAGTTCAAGTTCTACCTATTCTCTACCTTGGGGAGTGTGGAATTGATCAATTGAAAGGCCAATGGTAGTAGAACTTCCTAACTCTAACACCCAAGTTGGTCGCAAGGAGTATAGTGGCATGTTGCATAAATTACACAATATCTAATCCAATGAATCAAATTAAATAGAACTCATTGAATGAACTGCTTGAATGATCCCACTTCGGGGTAGTCAATGATCTTATCAAGTCACCCCACACGACCTTATCGACTGATCCCCACTTTTGATGGGTGTATCCATGCAAGAAAGGAATACATGCAACTTGACACTATGGTGGACGCATGCATGGAAGGCATACATGAACTTATCAAATGATACCACATTGTTGTGGGTCTATGCAAGTGGAATCTGGGTGTCTGGATCAGTGACATGGCAATACCTCAATAAGAACTTCCTAAACCCGAAGCCCAAGTTGGTCACAAGGAGTATAGTGACATGTTGCATTTTTGCACAATATGCTTATTGTAGGTGGGGATGCGTCAGAAGATGAAGATTGCTCTGACGGACCACGTGATGAGCATATGTGCCATCGAGCAGTTGAACCCATGCTCATGCTCTCGTAGGGTTGTAGCAGCTCGAGCAAGCACACAACAAGATGATAAATGAATGATCCCCTATTTTGATGGGTGTATGCATGCAAGGAAGGAATACATGCAACTCAACAAATGATTCTACTATGGTGGGTGCATGATCTTATCAAAAGAGCTTATCAAATGATCATACTATGGTGAATGCATGCAAGTTGCAATACATGAAGTTATCGAATGATCCCACATTTTGGTGGGTCTATGCAAGGGAAGTATAGGTGTATGGATCTGTGAAATGAAGATAAGTTTGGCATGAACTTATTAAATGATCCCACTAAGGTGGATGCATGCAAGGAAGGGATCCACAAACTTATCAAATGATCCCACTATGGTGGATGCATGCATGGAAGGGATACATGAACTTATCAAATGATTCCACATTTTGGTGGGTCTATGCAAGGGAAATATTAGGTGTATGTATCGGTGACATTAAGGTATGTCTTGGATGAACTTATCAAATGATCCCACTAGGGTGGATGCATGCAAGGAAGCTGCGATACAATAAAAGCTATTGCTACTTTGTATGTTGTTTCGGTTTTCTATTTGTTTGTTGAATTCATCATCTAAATGCACTGCTAACCATTTGTTGGTGGAAATCTTCATAAAATAAAAGAACTTTGAAAAGATAATATCAAATTTGAGTAAATGCTTTTATATGTTGTGACATGAAGTTGGGGGTAATAAACTTCACGCACCTCTTCACTTCCTACTGCTTTCGAATTGACTGACAAAGATATTTATAATTGAGAATGGGACATTAGAAAGAAGATTTTATGCCAAGATACCACACCATACTTTCCTCCCTCAAATGAGAATGAAGATAGTAACATTTCAAGTAATGTTGTAATCAAGCATAGGGAGAAGGAAAGGATCAGCAGAGGCCATAATCTCAGTGAGCCGGTCTGTGCCAAAGAGAAGAGCGATACATTGTTGAAAGAAGATCTTGCGGCTCAACATGACATGAACTGATATATATCGAGGAGTTTGAAGGGGCTGATTAGGTCGGATGGGTATATTCCGAGGAAACATTGCACCTCCTTCATAGACACCTTTACACTTAGCTCAAAACACTCTACAAACTGTCATTAGACCTAGAGGCCTATAACTTTCAGTAGAGACATGATATCAGAGTTCAAGCACACAAAGGGATACGCCTTAATATGGCTTCGCGCTGATATAAGTTTCATTGAAAACAGACAGACGATTGAAGAGGTATGGACAGTTTACTGGAAGGGGGTAAAAACTATCATGAAAACAGACTATCAAACACAGAGACTCATAACATTTTGCAGTAGTATCTAATTCAAGATCTAAGCACTTAGAGACATGCGCCTTTAATAGAGCTTCGCGTTGATATATGTTTCATAAGAAACAGAGAAGCAGCCAAAAAGTTATGGATAGTTTACTAGATGGGGTAAAAACTATCATGAAAACAGACTGTCAGACACAAAGAATCATAACTTTTTGCAACAGTATTTGATTCAAGATCTGATCACATACAAACATGCACCTTAAAGAGAGCTTCGTGTTGATATAAATTTCATTAAAATTGGACTATCGAGCAGAAAGTTATGAGCAAAATACTAATAGGGGGTCAAACTGTCATAAAAACTGCCCTCCACCCATGCTAATTTCGCCTGAGCAGGATGCTCCCTCAAGACTCCACCTTCATTAACGATCCACCCCTCATAGATTTCACCTAGAAGAGAGAAAGAAGTTTACATGGTGGCTCAGGAAACAGATGGACCATGTGTGCACAGTGAGCAGCCGAATAGAAAGAACTTTTAAGGCTTTGAAAGAAAGAAAAGGGAAGAGACACTCAAGAGAGAGAGAACCTGAAGTGACCTTCATTACAAATAGAGTGAGAATCCATCCAACACTATAAACACAAGGGAGAAGAAGAGGTTTCATACATATAAGAGGGAGCGGAAGCTCCAAGACTACTCATAAAGAGAGAATAAACTAGATAGAGATGGACTCGAGAGTCTACATAAGAGAATATCTACAAGAGGGAGAGAAGGCTCATGGAAGAGGCTTGGGGAGACTAGAGCTACAGCAACATGAGGCCTAATGGTGGAAGAGATTGATGAACAAGGGAGAGGAGGGCTCCTTTTATAGAGATTTTGATACCCTCCTTCACCCATTTACAATTGCTACCTGTAGATTCCTTTCCCCATCAATCACATAAGCATGTGTGTCACGATCCATGTCCTTTTTGGCTACTCTTGCCATGTGTCCCATCACAAGATGCTCAAGACTCTTAAAATATTGAGAAAGTCAAGAGTCTCCTCACATGGAGCCCATAGGGAGCCTCTCTTTTCCACATGTCCACATCCTCCTTATTCCACATAGGAGTTCTAGAAGGATTCCTCTTGACTTCACATACCTCCACATGCTTTTCACACGCTTGGCATGTGGCCTCTCTTATATTATTGGAATACATGGACATGAGCCCACCTCTTTATATGACTCACTCTTCCTATTTTCTAAAAAACTCCATAATATCCCATACACAAATAACTCTCACCCTACACCAAGGTATTTATAATTCATACCTATGGTATTTACAATGAGCCATTCCACTCATCCTCTCCATCCCATACAATATCATAGAAAATAGAAATAAGTGAGAGCCGCTAGGCTATCACTTGATACTCAAACTCTCATCAAACATAGAGAAAAACAATACCAATGCAAAATTAAAAATATCAAATTTTGGTGTCACATCTTTCCCCCCCTAGCAGATCCTCTCTAGTACAGAGAGGGTTTGCTGGCCCTCAAGGTGGTCGAGCATAGAAGAATTTAAGGCGATACTCATTGGTGCGTCCGGGTATCACCATGCCATCAACCTCCTTAAGCTGATAGGTTCCATTCGTGAACTTCTTTTTGACTCGATATGGTCCCTCCCATCGACCGATAAACTTTTTGTCTTGCCGCTTGTCTAGACGGCTATCAAATCTCATTACCAAATCTCCTTCTGCAATATCTTTCTTCTTGCATAATTTGGTGTCAAAACGGGCCTTGCACCTTTTTTTGAGAAGATTCCAAGTTTTGTAAGGCCTGTAATCTGCATTCATCCAAGGCTTCTAGCTATACCAAATGTTGAGCATAGGCATCCTCCTGTCTTCTATTCTTGCAATAGCTGTGCGAAGACTATGTATCTCCAATTCAATGGGTAAAATGGCTTCTATTCCATACACTAGTTGGAATGGTGTAAACCCAATAGCTAGCTTGTGTGTGGTTCTGTAAGCCCATAAAACTTCTGCCAAGTGCCTATCCCAATGCCTTTTCTTGGTGTCAACAAGCTTTCCCATTGAATTGCACAACAATCCATTTGTTTTCTCAACCAAGCCATTACATTGGGGATAGTATGGCATGGACATGCTATGATTTATCTTTAGCTTACGCACCACATCTTCAATTAGTATATTTCTAAAAGAGTTTCCTCCATCAGTGAGAATTTCCAAAGGACAACCAAAGCGTGAACAAATTTGATCAAAGAGAAATTTTGCAACTGTGCTTGCCTTGTTATTGAGGCCTCTGCCCATTGAGTTGCATAATCTGTGGCTACCAATAAATAATGCTTGCCTTGAGATGAGCGAGGGGGTGGTCCCACAAAGTCCAACCCCCACCTCTCAAATGGTCCATATGCTGGAATAGGCTTCAAGGGCCCAGGAATCAGCTGTCGCCTTCCAAACTTTTGGCATACTTTACAACTTCAACACCATTCATATACATCCTTATGGAGGAATGGCCAAAAGTAACCTGCATTAAGAATTCTCCTAGCTGTGCTTGTTGAACCAAAATGACCAGAGCATTCATGACACATTTCTAGGATTCTCCTAGTCTCCATGGGATGAACCACCTGATGGAGCACCTTATCTTTTCCCAATTTATAAAGAATGTCATCAACAATAGTATTAGGACAAGCCTTCCTTACCAATCTTTGCTTCTGTTGTGGAGTTAACCCTCAAGGAAACATGCCTTCTTCCACATATTGCTGAACATCTTGCAGTTGTGGCCATCCACTGTCTACCAAAGAAACCACCCCCCGGTCTTGTACTACAATGGCTTGAGTAGCTAACTCATCTGCCCTTTGATTTTCTTTTTTCTTTATATGAACAAACTTGCAAAAATCAAACTGACTACATAGTGCCATAGCCTTTTGATTAAGCTCCTTCAAATGAGGACTTCTTGTCTTGTAATGCCCTTGCATTTGCTTTATAATAAGTTGAGAATCTCCTCTTACTTCCAATTCTTTAACTTGACTTTGAAGACAACCCTCCAAACCAAGAATCAAAGCATTATACTCAGTTGCATTGTTAGTTGTGATACCTGGAAGCTCTTGTCCTCTTGCCCATACCTCTTGACCTTCAGGATTCATCAAGACTATCCCCTTAGCTCCTTGTTGGCATGAAGGACTAAAAGCCCCATCAAAATACAAAACAAAAGTTGTTGTTGGTGTATCCCTTTCATCTTTAATGTTCTCCTTACATTTCTTTTCTTCTCCTAGATCCTCCTGTCCTGTGAGCAAATCTGCCATAGTGGACCTAGTGGTATTTTCAGTGACAAAAGAGAAAGAGAACTCTTGAAGCTCTGACAACCATTTTGCAAATCTCCCCCCAGGATTAGGCTTGCGAACTAGATATGCTAATACAGACTAAGAGGTAAGGAAGAAAAATGGTTGAGGTAATAAATAGGAGCAAAACTTTGTGATGGAAAACACCAAAGAGAGAGCTTGCTGCTCCATTTCTTCATACCTTATTTCCACATCTGTAAGCTATTGGCTGGCATAATAGATGGGTTGCATTCTACCTGCCTCTCCTTTTTGTAGCAATACAGCACCAACTGAATGCAAAGATACACTTGGATTTACATAAAAGTCTTGAGACCAATCAGAGGGCTTCAATATTGGGCCCTTACTCATGGCCTCCTTAAGTTGCTGGAAAGACTCTTGTTGCTCCACACCCCATTGGAAAGAAACTTATTTTCTTGTCAACAAGTTCATGGGATGCACTATCTCTGTGAAATCATCACAAAAGCGTTGATAATACTTGCTCTTTCCTAGAATTCTGCGAACACCAGTGACACTCTCAGGACTTGGCAATGCCATAATTGATTGAACCTTGTCAGGATCCATTTGGAGGCCTTCTTGACACACTATGCCCCAACAAGACTACTTTTATTTGAGCCAAATGACACTTGCTAGGATTTAGACACCCTTTTGCTTCATCAATCCTAATTAAGGTAATCTTTAACTTCTCCATGTGATCTATGCGCCGAGAATAAATGCAAAAATCATCCAAAACACCCGTATGAACTTTCCCAAGAAAGGCACCAGGACTTGACTCATGAACCTTTGAAATGTAGCTGGTGCATTGGTCAACCCAAAAGGCATCACTTTGTAAGCAAAAACTCCCCAAGGTGTGACAAATGATGTTTTCTTTTGATCTTCCTCTCGAATACAAATTTGAAAGTACCGAGAATACCCATCACATACAGAATACATCTCATGCCCTGGTACTTGGTCTAGTATTTCATCTTGGAATGGCAAAGGAAAATGATCCCTCTTAGTGCATGCATTCAAAGGATGAAAGTCCACACAAACTCGCCACTTATTTCCTTTCTTTGGTGTGACAACTATAGGAGATATCCATTCTAAATCATCAATAGAAAAGATGAATCCCGCCTCAAGTAGTTGTGTTACCTCTTTCTTTAGTGCCTCAGCTTGGATCACCCCCAATCGCCTTAAGCATTGCACAACTGGCTTGCTTTCTGGCTTCAACTCAATCTTGTGCTCCACAAGAGAGACTAGTTGAATCTGTGAATAGCTTGTTGCAAAGAGACATGGAAAATCATCTAGCATATCCAAGTACTGGAGCTTCTCACTACCTGATAGAGAATCACCAAAAAGCTCTTCATTGTGGGTGTGTCGTTTAGTGTGCTCCACATCCTCCACATGAAGTGTCTCTATAGGATCTTCTTGCACCACCACCTTGTTCCTTCCTGACTCATCCTGATTAGCACCAGGACAAAGACCAAAGGCCACTCCTTCCACCTCACCCTCTGAGTTGGACTCCTCGGAGCTACACCCTGTCTCCTCTTCTTCATTGGTTAAAAGTCAGAGCTTGAACTCTTTGATGTTGAAGACTCCTCCTTGACAACTTCCTTTTTGCAGCTTCTGATGTTGTAGTGCACCTTCTTATCATTTCCTTGCAAAATCAATTCTCCAGTATCCCACTTTTGAACAGCCTTCACCTTGCATAGCCAAGGCCTTCCCAAAATTAATGGATAGGCACGTGCATCTAGCTTGGTAGGGATCACCTGAAAAGTAGTCGGCACAGAAATTCCACATACATCCACTTCTAGATTCTTCACAACTCCAAGGTCTTAACCCTAGTGTTGTCAGCCAATTTGATGCGATAAGGAGAGATAGTACTAGAGTATTTTAAATCAGCATCTATCATGGTCTTCTCACTCATGACATTAATTGATGCACCTCCATCAATGTACACATTAGAAATCACTTGACCATCAATGATCACATCAACCACAGGTACATCATCACCAACATCTATATTTACCTTTTGAACAACATGAATAGCACTTTTCTTCTTTTTCTTCTTTGACACTCTTGTGCTTGCTAGTTTTCCCATTCTTTCCATAGTTTTCGAGACAAAGCAAGTAATTGACCAAAGGTGATATGAGCTTCCTTTTCTTTAAGATCAGACAACAAGTCATAGCTTCCAATTCCTTGTCCTAAAGGAAAGTCTGACTGGCTAATTCTCCTTCTAGATGCCTTCTTTTTCTTACTACGGTGTTCCTCTTCCTGATGTTCCTCATCTCCTTCTTCCTTGCTTTCTTCTTCTTCTTTTGCTTTACCAGGCCCCCGTTTAGCCATCATTACCTCTCTTTCCTCATCCCTTGAAGAAGCTTCTAACAAGGATACTTGTTTTTCTTCTTTCTTTCTCAATCTAGGACACTCGGGGCGATAGTGACCTTTTTCATTACATTCATGGCAAGTGACCCCACTCCTATCTCGAGGCCTATCTTCACTCTTTGGTGCTCTAGGTTGTCGTGCATTAACCAAATGCAATTTCAAATCAACAAACTCTGCCATCAATTGGGAGATATTATGATCTAACTCAAAGGACTTTGGTACCTGAGGAGTGCCCATTACCTCCACCTTAGAAGTTGAAGCTGTTGAAGACACAAAAGAGGATTCGATCTTTAGAGAAGCTTCTTTCTTGGTCGCAATGCGAAGTGCCTCCACGTATGTTGTTGGATCTTTACTCAGTACTTTTGAGCAAAGAAGAGGCTCCAAAGTCATAACAAATTTGCTCATCTTTAAGTGCTCCATCCCTGAGAGACTTTGAGGGGCCGATGATGCAGATGCCACAGCTCGCAAAGCTGCCCTTTCATACTTTGTCCATAAAGTTTCATATCGGATTGCCAACGCAGAGACCAACGCACCCTCTCCTTGATAGAACTGGGCCAACTGCAACATCAAAGCATTTGGCGACTCCACTGCCCCAAATCTCTACTTCACGCATCTCTTCACTTCCTGCTGCTTTCGAACTGACTGACAAAGATATTTATCATTGAGAATGGGACATTAGAAAGAAGCTTTTATGCCAAGATACCACACCATACTTTCCTCCCTCAGATGAGAATGAATATGGTAACATCCTAAGTGATGTTGTAATCAAGCATAGAGAGAAGGAAAGGATCAGCAGAGGCCATAATCTCAGCGAGCCGGTCTGCGCTAAAGAGAAGAGTGATACGTTGTTGAAAGAAGATCTTGTGGCTCAACATGACATGAACTGATATATATTGAGGAGTTTGAAGGGGCTGATTAGGTCGGATGGGTAGATTCCGAGGAAACATTGCACCTCCTTCATCGACACCTTTACACTTAGCTCAAAACACTCTACAAATTGTCATTAGACCCAGAGGCCTATAACTTTTAGTAGAGACATGATATCAAAGATTCAAACACACAAAGGGATACGCCTTAATATGGGATTCACGTTGATATAAGTTTCATTGAAAATAGATAGATGATTGAAGAGATATGGACAGTTTACTGGAAGGGGGTAAAAGCTATTATGAAAATAGACTGTCAGACACAGAGACTCATAACATTTTGCAGCAGTATCTGATTCAAAATCTAAGCACTTAGAGACATGCACTTAAAGAGAGCTTTGCACTGATATATGTGTCATAAGAAAAAAAGAAGCAGCCAAAAAGTTATGGATAGTTTACTAGACGGGAGTAAAAACTATCATGAAAACAGACTGTCAGACACAGAGAATCATAACTTTTTGCAGTAGTATCTAATTCAAGATCTGATCACATACAAACATGCGCCTTAAAGAGAGATTTGCGTTGATATAAATTTCATTAAAATCAGACTATCGAGCAGAAAGTTGAGCAAAATACTAACATGGGGTCAAACTATTATGAAAACTGCCCTCCACCCATGCTAATTTCGCCTGAGCAGGATGCTCCCTCAAGACTCCACCTTCATCAGCGATCCACCCCTCATAGATTTTGCCTAGAAGAGGGAAAGAAGTTTGTATAGTGGCTCGAGAAACAGATGGACCATGTGTGCACAGTGAGCAGCCGAATAGAAAGAACTTTTAAGGCGTTGAAAGAAAAAAAAGGGAAGAGACACTCAAGAGAGAGAGAACCTGAAGTGACCTTCATTACAAATAGAGCGAGAATCCACTCCAACACTACAAACACAAGGGAGAAGAAGAGGTTTCATACATACAAGAGGGAGCGGAAGCTCCAAGACTACTCATAGAGAGATAATAGACTAGAGAGAGATGGACTCAACTACAAGAGAGAGAGAAGGCTCATGGAAGAGGCTTGGGGAGACTAGAGCTACAGCAACATGAGGCCTAATGGTGGAAGAGATTGATGAACAAGGGAGAGGAGGGCTCCTTTTATAGAGATTTTGTTACCCTCCTTCACCCATTTATAATTGCTGCCTGTAGATTCCTTTCCCCTCCCTTTCCCCATCAATCACATAAGCACGTATGTCACCATCCATGTCCTTTTTGGCTACTCTTGCCATGTGTCCCATCACAAGATGCTCAAGACTCTTAAAATATTGAGAAAGTCAAGAGTCTCCTCACATGGAGCCCATAGGGAGCCTCTCTTTTCCACATGTCCACATCCGCCTTATTCCACATAGGAGTTCTAGAAGGATTCCTCTTGACTTCACACTCCTCCACATGCATTCCACATGCTTGGCATGTGGCCTCTCTTATATTATTAGAACACATGGACATGAGGCCACCTCTTGATATGACGCACTCTTCCTATTTTCTAAAAAACTCCATAATATCCCATACACAAATAACTCTCACCCCATACCAAGGTATTTATAATTCATATTATGGTATTTACAATGAGCCATTCCGCTCATCCTCTCCATCCCATACAATATCATAGAAAATAGAAATAAGTGAGAGCTACTAGGCTATCACTTGATACTCAAACTCTTATCAAACATAGAGAAAAACAATACCAATGCCAAATTAAAAATATCAATTTTTGGCGTCACATATGTCTATATGCTTATGTGAATGCCTACTTATGTGAATGCATTTAGAGAAATAAGGGGCTGATTTGTTAGCATGTATGTTATCCATTTGGAGAAAAAAGGTGGCTTAATTTATATCATGTATGTTTTTTCCTTTGGATGTAAGGGAGGGGGCTGAATATATGGGAGAAGGGGGCTGAATTTATGGCATGTATGTAACTTATGCATTTGGATGTAAGGGAGGGGGCTGAATTTATGGGAGAAGTGGGCTGAATTTATGGGTGAAGAGAGGTACTATGCTATAGAGAAGGTGCTGAATTTATGGCATGTATATTTATGCATTTGTATTTATGAGAGAAGGCTGAATTTTTGGGTGAAGAGAAGTGGTTGATGAATTTATGGCATGTATTCATTGCATTTAGAGAAAGAAGGGGCTGATTTGTAGGCATGTATGGTATGCATTTGGAGAAAAAAGGTGGTTGAATTTATAGCATGTGAGATGCTTTGAACCTTGAAATCAAGATTGATTCTATAGAGAGAAAGAGAAAACTGAAATACAATAGAAGGATACTTTTTGTTGAATCAAAATCGTTTACAATCAATCCCGGAGTCACAATACTCCACGTACGGAGCTCGAACTGCCCAATCACCCCTGAGCTATTCTCACTCTCACTCTCACTCGCATCAGATTTCTCTCTTACTCATACCAAGGTGTTGTGCACTCAAGATGATACAATCATAGATGAAAGAAGAATCTCACTCGCACTCGCACTCTCACTCTCAATCTCGAAGCTTTTGAAATATGCTACCTCTAAGTATTCTGCATTTTCGACTTAATAGATCATGGAATTAGATCTTGACCTCTTCTGGAAAGTTGTAGATCACAATCCCAGCTTTCCAACAACAAAAAAACTCCTCAATCAGAGTTTGTAATATGAAGTTATGGTCAAAATAGTGACTATTATTTTTATCCAAGAAAAAAAGGTACGACATGCTTTTCCCCACTTTTAGCTGGCTTTTCTACTTTATCCTGCTTTTCTTGCCCTTCACGACCAATTTGCTCCATTCCTGGACCATTCTAGCAATAACTATAGTTATTTTTAAATCAATCACTCCTTTCTAAGTTCAAATTTAGAATCTGCAAAGCTGGACCTTCCTTTAAACCTGCAAAGTTTGGATACAACTCCCATGCATATATATTTATTTTCTTGGATTTATTAAATCTCAAATCACTTATTAGTATTTTCAAAACACAAAATTGACATGAAAATAAGTTTCACAAATAACTACTACCACTAAAAGTAAAAATAAACTTATACACAAAATATGGAGTGTCACAATTAGCCCCTCTCTGAAAAACTCTGTCCTCAAAGTTTAAAAGAAGGAAACTCATCAATAAGTGAATATAAAATCTACCCAAGTAGCATCCTCTATAGGGTATACATCCCATTTTACTAAAACTTCTACTATTGTTGTGTTTCTAAGTTGCTTGGTTTGTCTATCCAAAATAAGCTAAGGTTCAACCTTCAACGTTCCATCTTCTTGAATTCTAGATGTGTCCTGCAAAACATGAGAAGGATTAGCAACATAAATTTTCAATAAGCTCACATGAAAAATAGGATGTACTTTGATATTATTAGGCAATTCAAGTTGGTAAGCCAATGTTCCCACTCGCTTTAATATTTTGAGGTCTTGCGAAATTAGGTGAGAGCCTTCTATCTCTGCCAAGAATTACATTACTTTTCTTAGGAATGATTTTCAAAAATACCATGTCACCCAACTTGAATTCTTGAAAACTATGGTTTTTGTCATAATAATGTTTTTGTCTATCCTGTGCTCTTTTAATTCAATGGTGGATGTGTTTGAATTCCTCATCCATCCTCTCAAGGATTTGTTTTGAAATCTCAACTTTGTTCTCAGAATAAGAGAAATTAACTAGTGAATGCCAATTTGGCCATATATAGCTTCAAGGGGAGTCATTTGAATTGAGCTATGCCACAAACTATTATAAAAAAACTTAGCCAAAGATAAGAATTCAATCCAATTAGTTTGCTTCTCATTAACATACATTCTAAGAATGTCTTCTTGAAAACGATTTACTATTTTTGTTTCCCCATCTGTTTGCGGATGAAATGTTGTGCTCATTTTAAGCTCAGTTCTTATGGCTTTAAATGTAGCATGCCAAAAATTAGATTTGAACTTTGAATCCCTGCCAGAAAAAATACTCTTAGGCATACTGTGCAAGCGAAAGATTTCTCTTACAAATAATTTTGCTACCTCAAGAGCACCATCAGTCTTTTTCATTGAAAAGAAATGGGCCATTTTGGTCAAATGATGAACAACAACAAGAATAGTATCATACCCCCCTCTAGTAGTAAGCAATTTAGTGATGAAGTCCATTGAAATAGATTCCCACTTTCAAAGAGGAATGTCTAGCAGTTCCATTAGACCTCACATTCTATGTTGTTCAATTTGGACTCGTTGACAATGTAAACATTCCCTAACATAGCAATGGACATCATTCTTCAAATTAGGCCAAAAGAAAGACTTTCTAACCTTGCTATACATTTTGTATATCCTGCATGTCCAGAGAAGATGCATCATGACATTCATGCAAAATTTTAGCTTTAAAAGAAGATTGTTTAGGCACACAAAGTCTGTCATTACAATACAAATTCCCATTTCCTAAGTGAAATCTTCCCTCGACTCTCTCAGAGTGATTCTTGGCAAGCTTATCAAGGATAGAAACATAAAAAGAATCCAGTTCAATTTCAGCCTTAATGATGTTTTCCATTAAACCAGAACGAACAATGGTTAGTGCATTCACAAGAGGACGTCTACTCAAAGCATCATCCACCTTATTCTCTTTGCCCTCAATGTATTTAATCTCAAAATCATATTCAAAAAGAAGATCCATCCATGACCTCTGTCTAGTATTCAACAAAGGTTGAGTAAGAATATATTTCAAACTTTGATGATCCATTCAAATTTCAAACTTCACACCATGTAGAAAATGTCTCCAATGTTTCAATGCATGAACAACAACAAGCAATTCACAATCATGAGTGGGGTATTTCTCTTCATGTTTTCTAAGTTTTCTAGCAATTCATGATCATGAGCAATCCACTACTCTACCATCTTGAGAAAGAACACATCCAATTTGTGTCCCACTTGCATCACAAGTC
The DNA here is from genome assembly GCF_047967505.1 of Dipteris shenzhenensis. Lineage (NCBI taxonomy): Eukaryota > Viridiplantae > Streptophyta > Polypodiopsida > Gleicheniales > Dipteridaceae > Dipteris > Dipteris shenzhenensis. The sequence continues at coordinate 42,445,564 of NC_141598.1, read as the reverse complement.
ACAATAAAAGATTTTCCTAGCTCAAGTATCTTCAAGATGCAATTTTGTGCCACCTTTGCTTTTAATGTATCAAAAACTTCTTGACATTTCTCATTCCATATAAATTTGTTTTCTTGCTTTATCAGGTCTGTTAAGGGCGATGTTATTTTAGAAAAATCCTTGATATGTTTTCTCTCATATCGTGCCAAACCAATAAAACTCCTCACATCTCTCACTGTTTTAAGCCTTGGCCATTCTTGAATCACTTTTGCTTTGTCAGGATTTATATGGATGCCTTCTTTGGAAATAACTCATCCCAAATAAATAATTTTATCTTTAGCAAAGAAGCATTTACTCCTTTTTCTGTATAACTTATGTTCCCTTAAATTTTCAAGTGTTTTCGTAAGATGCATCGCATGTTCTTTCACATTCTTTGAATATACCAAAATATCATCTAGGAAAACCAAAATAAAATCATCTAAAAAATTACGAAACACATCATGCATCAGACACATAAAAGTTGAAGGTGCATTGGGGAGACCAAAAGCAAGAAATGTGAATTCATAATGACCATATCGAGTTCTAAAAGTAGTCTTTGGGATGTCCTCTTTCTTAATACATATTTGATGATATCCCGATCTTAAATAAATCTTGGAGAAGATTGTGCTTGCACTCAATTGAGACAACAACTCATCTATGTGAGGTAGAGGATATTTATTCTTGATGGTCTGACTATTTAATCCTCTATAGTTAATGCATAACTTGTATGTTCCATCCTTTTTCTTTGAAATAAAATTGGAGCACCCCAAGGAGAAACACTAGGTTGAATAAACCCCTTTTTTTGTAAATCCTCTAATTGAATTTTCAATTCCTTTAATTCATCCACATTGAACCTATAAGGGGCCCTACAATAAGGTCGAGTTCTTGGTTCTAGTTCTATAGCATGGTCAAGACATCGAGGTGGTGGCATCCCTAGTAGATCATCAGGAAAGATATCAGAAAACTCATCAAGGAGTTTTTGATCATATTCATGCTGTTCTTCCTTTTGATTCTCTCCCTCAATCTTTGGGTTTCCTCCTCAATCTTTTTAGCAAATACTAAGAATGTATCACAACTTTGTCTCATTCCTCTTAACAATTTCATGGCTGAAATAAGAAAAGCTTGACTATCCCTTTCCTCTCCTTGAATAACTTGATTTCTACCATCTACTCCAGAAAAGCTTATGGTTCTCTTTCCATAGTCAATTAAGACTTTGTTTTCAAATAGCCAGTCCATTCCAATTATGGCATCACACTTCCTCATATCTATGGCATAAAAATTCCCCTTACACTTTCTATGTGCTAAGCTAAACTGTAAATTTTCAATAAGACCTTGGGTATAGTGTATTTTCCCATTAACTAATTGGACAGGTTTTTTATCTTATTTCCAACTTCTAAATGTTGTGTCCGTATGAGTTTAGGAGAGATAAAACAATTTGTGCTACCCAAATCAATTAGGAAATTTATGTTGTAGCACCAATCCTCCCTTTTACTCTAATGGTAGTGGCATGTGCATGAGATGTAGAAGAAACCATGCATTTCATTGCACGTTCAGATGACTTACCTTCTTGCTCAGCTTCATCAATGGTTGCGTTCATCTCGCTCATCTTAGCCTCCATCCTGGATCCTTTGACAAAATTGAATTTGGCTTTGTTTGGACATTGAAATGTCCGATGTCCTTGTTCTCCACACCTGAAGCACAATCCCATCCTTTGTGCTCGTTCAATAAAAGCAAGATCATTTTTCCAAGGAGATGCTTGTTGACCTTTCTGGTTCCCAGCAACTTTATTAGCTTGATCCTTGCTTTGGATGCCCTCCTAACTATAAGGAACAAATCTTCTTTGATTTCTAAGATTTCTACCATCCTGTTGTTCCCTCCATCCTTGAAATTTATTGGCACTAGACAAATCTGATCTTTGTTGGGAAATATTTGAACTCTAAACTCTTGGAAAAGGATGGAATCATCTTTGTCTTTGTCACTTTCCGTTCGTTGTATGCTTCTAATTTTTTGCCTTGGCCACAACATCTAAGAAGTCCTTGGATCCAATCCCTTTCATCATGTATAAAAGATCCTCCTTAAGACGTACTACAAACTTATGTGTAAGAGAGTCACCTGTCACCTGCTTAAAGTTATAAAATCCCATTTTTTTCTCCATGTAATAGTGGGGGGAGCAATACCTCTTTTTAGCTACGACTCAAAATTCTGCCCAAATCATAGGTTCACTTGGTTTTTCTCTAAATTGTAGATGAGACTTCCACCATAACTTTGCGACTCCACAGAGTTGAAGAGATGAAATCTTTGCCTTTCCAACCTCATCAAATTCTCGCAGGGCGAAGAAATCTTTAAGCTCTTTGAGCCAAGCTTCAAGATCTTCTCTAGTCTTCTTTTCACCATCAAATTTTGAAAGTTTTGTCTTCTTGAAGACTTGCCTAAGAGCTGATTCAGCAACATCCTCTTCAATTCTTGATTTCTTATAAGGTCTTGGATCTGCAACATCATCCTCAACATCATCTTCCTTTGTTCGTGTCCTCTTCTGTGGTCTTGGCCCTGTAGCATCATCATCTTGAGGTATTTCTACATAAAAACCATTGTTGAGATCTCCATTTGTCTCATTTCTAGCAGAAGTATCTGCCACAACCTTGCCTTTTATCCATTTTAGCTCTTTAGTAACTCTTGTTCGGACATCCTCCATTAAACCTCATCACAGTCAGCCATCTCTCTCACTCACAATCAGGAATTCAACCTGCTCTGATACCACTTAAGATGCTTCAAACCTTGAAATCAAGATTGATTCTATAGAGAGAAGGAGAAAACTAAAATACAATGGAAGGATACTTTTTGCTGAATCAAAATCGTTTACAATCAATCCTGGAGTCACAATACTCCACGTACGGAGCTCCAAGCACTCGACCACCCTTGAGCTATTCTCACTCTCACTCTCACTCATACCAAGGTGTTTCAATGAATCTCACTCTCACTCAAGATGATACAATCATAGATGAAAGAAGAATCTCACTCTCACTCGTACTCTCACTCTCAATCTTGGAGCTTCTGAAATATGATGCCTCTGCATATTCTGAGTTTTTGACTTAATGGATTGGCCTCTTCTGGAAAGTTGTAGATCGCAATCCAGCTTTTCAACAAAAAAAAAAAGCTCCTCAATTTGACTTTGGAATAAAAAGTTATGGTCAAAATAGTGACTGTTGTTTTTATCCAAGAAAGTTGCGACCTACTTTTTCCCACTTTTAGCTGGCTTTTCCACTTTATCCTGATTTTCTTGTCCTTGACGACCAATTTGCTCCATTCCTAGACCATTCTAGCAATAACTTTAGTTCTTGTTAAAAAAATCACTCCTTTCCAAGTTCGACTTTAGAATCCGCAAAGCTGGACCTTCCTTTGAACTTGCAAACTCTGGATACAACTCCCATGCATATATTGTTAGGGTAAAGGGCAGTGTGCCCACCCACTTGTACAGTGCCCATGTATACTCATATATATATATGATAGAGGAATAAGCTGGAGTAGCTTTTGCTCCACCACTTTTGGTGTCTCCTATCCCTTTGTGTGTGCTCTCCTCTCCCACAACTGGTATCAGAGCTAAGGAGAGCTTGGTGAGTGTAGCCAGCAAGGTTAGAGAGGAGCAGCCTAGTATCAAAGCGACGAGGTCGGTGTCGGAGACGTGATATGGAGGCTTGGCTCACTGGGAAGCGACGCTGGGAGGTGGCTTTGGTTTTGCCAGTCTCCACGACGATGGGCGCAGTGATGAGGAGCTCTTGGCTGCAGGTTGTTGGAGTTGCTGTGTGTGGAGGATAAGATCCGCTCTGACATTCGAGGGATGCCATGAGAGGTCGCTACTGAGTTTGTCGACGCTGGAGCCGTTTGTTATTTGGCCTACGAATCGCCATCGGTGAGTTTGGAGCAATGGACGTTGAGGTTGAGCGTCAGAGTAGAGACTGTGGCGCTGCTGAAGGGCTATGGAGATGACGCTCGTGAGAGAGTAGCTGAGGGATATGGCTTGGCTGCTCGTATGGTTGACTGTCTGCGGGGCTGCCAGTTTGCTCATCCGTGTGTGGTAGAGGCGCAGCTACGGATTGGTTTGTCCCATTGAATAGAGGACTTGGCCGATGGAGGGTTGACTGTGTTGTGAGCTATGTCGAGTTAGCTTGCTTGCCGAGGCATGAAGAGTTGCTCACGTTGGAGGCAAACATGTGCTGAAGCTTTGCTTGAAGCTACTGTGTATGGCTGAGTGCCTAGGAGCAAGAGCTGTGGGCGTTGCAATGTTGATGATGGCTAGCTCTGTTGAGGATCACTCGTGGCAGTCCGTTGCATGGAGTGCTGTAGGGATGCTCCATCCCGTGAGCAAAGGAAGAGCAGCCCAGTGATAGCAACAACATCCATTTTGGAGAAGATGAGCTGTTGGGGAGCTTGTGGATTGCATGTTTGATGTAGTTGTATGCTTGGGAGATAGCCGGTGTTGCATTTGAGGTCTTGGAGCTGAGCATTGGCTGATTTTGGTCTCTTTGCGGGACATTTTGTAGAAGTATGCCTTGTGGACATTAGCTGTGAATAGGCTGATTTGAGGCTGTTGCTTGGGCACTTTGCGGGACTGGTCATATGCCATTTTGCAGTCTTGCACAAGGAGCTTTCGATCTGTACATCACTTTGGCAGTGGCATTGACACATGCTTTGACAGTGGTACATGCCTCGTTGAGATGCATTGACAGTTCATTGGATGCATGGTTGTTTGCCTATGTTGGATACATACGGTGGTACGGTGATGTATTGAGATCCTGTCAGATTAGCATCATTTGGAACACATTTCGAGGCTGTTTTGCCAGTGCTTTTGGGCTATTTTATTGCTGATCTGTGAGCATTCTTGGGGCTGATTTGGTTGGGCATTGTACTTGCCATTTTACTGGTGTTGCAGTTGACATACGAGGTGATCTGTTGGATGTATTTTGACCATTTTTGGGGCTGTTTTTTGCTGGAGCAGATGAGTGCTGTAAAGGGCAGCAAACATTCAAGGAAGCTGCTGTTGCTGTTTTTATGACAAAACAGTCATTTTCAGGACTGAATATCTCTTTCTTGGTGCAGAATTGCACTTTGTGCCGAACTGGAAAGTTGTAGTTCACAAAACATACTACAACTTTGCTTTTGGAAGCAAGTTAATCCGGTATAAGCTGCAGGACTTACAGCCTCTGCAAAACCACAAAAAGTTGCAGTCTGCTGTCTATTTGTGACCAATGTGCAGGAAGCTGTTTTTCAGGTGAGAATATCTGAGAATCCACAGGGATTTTGCTCTTGAGGTCAACTGACAAGTTGTAGATCTTTCTACCAGCTACAACTTTGCTGTTTACAGCTTTGGTATCCGGTCTTTCATATCGTTGTTCAAAAACAGGGACAGCGTGTTATTTTGCCCAAAGTGGCTGTGAGGTATTGTTGTAGGGATTTCTCTTGCACAACAGTGAATTGGGAACTCACAGTAAATTACAGAAAGTGACTGGGATCTCACTTCAGTCCAAGGCCATTATTGGCATTTTGGCAAGTCACTTTGGCACATTTGGCAAGTGGTGAATGCTTGATTTTGTTGCCAAAGGATTGCACACTTGAGGTGATGCATTGGTGATGCAGTAAATGCCATTTTGATGTATTATGGATTTGCATTGGTGGATGCCGCACTGATGTTTATGGATAGTTGAGCTGGGCTCCTATTGCCATTGGTTGAGCAGGCATTGCTCATTTGGTTCAGTGCATTTCTTACTTGGATTGCCAGGCATTAGCAGGTTATTGGGCTGCATATATTCTTGTTTATGCCTCTTTATGGCTGAGTGCTTTTGAGCATTGGATCAGCCAATTTATTTGGAGACCTGATTGGTCTGGACAACACTATATTTTTGGTCATTTGGGTTGCCTATTGCACTATACTGCTCTTTGGTTGTGACCTATTGTGCCACAGATATGGCATCTACAGCTGGTAGTGCCCTCTTTGATATTGAGAGGTTGGATGGATCAAACTTTCAGTATTGGAAAGAGCAGATTTATGATGTGTTAGTGCAGAAAAGGCAGCATAAGCCCATTCAATGCAAAGGTGTCAAGCCTAATAGCATTAAACAGAGTGATTGGGATGACATGGATGAGCAAGCATGCTCTATCATTCAGTCATCACTCTCGAAGTCAGTCTACTTGCAGGTACAGGATGGTGTACAGGGTGTAGACTACCATGCATATGAGTTCTATACTCGTATATGCCGGATGTATGACCATGATAGTGTTATGTTACAGCATGATGGGCTGAAATGTACTAATGGGCTGAATTACAGCTTTGATATGCACTCCAAAGGTCGATCAATTGGTAGAAACAGGTCATGTTCAAGGGGGAATTCTAGGAGCAAGTCTAGCTCTCGGACTTGTGTTAGATGTTTCTATTGTGGAAAGTATGGCCACATGAAAAAGTATTGCTGGAAATGGCTGAGAAAATACAAGAAGAAGAGCAAGGTTAAGAATGATAGGAAGAAGGAGAAGAAGCATGTTGAGCTTCAAGGCATCGATGCCAGGGTTTCCACTGATAGTAGCAGTGATGAAGGCATTCTTTTGTCTATGTCTAACACCTCCTTCTTGGCCACTGATGTACCCATTCTTGGTGATTGGATGTTAGATCCATGTGCTTCATGTCATATGACCCCTCATAGGTCATGGTTCAGTGCATATCAGGAATGCATTGTGGAGAGTGGTTTGATGGGCATTGATCATTCTATGGATGTCTATGGTTATGGGGATATCCACCTTGTTATGCCTAGTGGCTCTATTCTTGTTCTACAGAGGGTTAGACATATACCAGGACTTGCTACGAGCAAGATCAGTACTGGACAGTTGGTTGAGGCAGGTTATCATGTCTCTTTGGGTGATCATGCAGGGTGATCATGCATGGAAGATTGCTAGAGGCAATCTGGTTATGGCTAGGGGATCACGGGTTGGATTCTCTTATGCATTGCATGTATCAGGTGTCCAGGATAAGATGCTTATGATTAGTAAGCAGCCATCAGCTAGTTTATGGTATGCCAGACTTGGACATATGTCTACTGCAGGTATGGAAGCCCTTACAACATTGAGATACATTCTTGTTATGGATGTCTCTCAAATTTTATGTCATGATTGTGATGATGATCAGCAGTCAGGATCCTCCTTTGTGAGGAAGACAGTCAGTGAGAGGTATCTTGAGCCATTGCAGTTGGTTCATACTGTAGTTTGTGGGCCTATGCCTACCGTTTCACTAGGTGGTGCCTCTTACTTTGTGACATTCATTGATGCTGCTACAAAGTACATATGGGTATATCTGATTCGACAGAAGCATGATGTATATGATACATTTCAGCGCTTCTTGGGTAATGCTGAAAATCAGTCAGGAAAGAAGCTATTGAGCTTGATGGCTGATGGTGATGCAGAGTTTACCTCTTCTAGATTTTAGCATCTATGTGATACACTTGGTATCAGGAGGGTGTTGACCATTCCTCCTCTTTTTGCTCATGATGCCTTAGCAGAAGGCATAAATCGGATTCTATTGGATAGGATAGGTAGCATGCTACGATATGCAGGTCTTACCGAATGCTATTGGGCTGAGGCATGTAAGACAGCTGCATACTTGCTTAATAGGTCACCCAGGATATCTCTGAATGGTAGAGTGCCATTTGACTTCTTTACAGGCAAGGCACTATGTTATGAGCATTTACGTGTGTTTGGCTGCGAGGCTTATGCTCATGGTTCCTGATCGAGAAGGTGTATCTTCCTTGGATATAGTGAGTCCAGTAAGGACTACAGGTTATGGGATTCTTCAACTAGAGAATTGATATGCAGCCATAATGTCTATTTCAGAGAGGATGCTATGTTTCGACAGCCCAGGACTATGGATAGCAGGAGAGTGGTATTCCAGGAGGGTGTAAGTGCACTGACACCTCCAAATTCTTTGCAGGGGCAGCCCATATCCCTTGGAGTGGGAGGTTTTTCCCATGGTGAGCAGGTTATAAAGTTGGGACAGCCACGATTACTTCCTGATTTTGGTCAGAGACAATTAGATGTCTCGAGTATTCCACAGGTTTATACTCCTATGGAGATTGTTGATGCATCTTCTATGGACAGTTACAGTTTACTCCCAGGATGCGGAGTGCCTCTTGCAGATGAGGATGAGGCTATGCATGGTGAGGAGGATACCTTGGCTAATGATGCCCGGTATGATTATGCCAGGACAGATGTGGTTTCTACAGTTATTGACTCGGGTCATATTGCGCATGGGCAGGAATCATTGATACGTTTGCTTCGTAAGTGCCTCCATGGCCAGAAGCAATCCCCTCGAGCTTGGCTTCATAGGTTTGATACTGTTATGAGAGCTCAGGATGTGATGCGCAGTGAGACAGGTTATGGTCTCAGTATTCAGGAGGTCGCTATCCTTCTGAGGTTACTTGCCATATGGTTCCTTATGGACAGGGATGCTTTGCAGTGGGAGCTGCATGGTCTTGATGATGTTTCTCAGATACTTGGTTGTTTCAGTATGGAGAGGGGGAAGTTACTGAGTACTCCATTGCCTGTATTGGCTCCATACTTGAAACACAGTAGGTTTGACGATCACAGATCAGTTGAGCAGTAAGTTATGGTTGACATGGCAGCCATAGTACTTCATGCATCCATGACTGTGTTGAGACTTGGTTCTCACATGTTTGCCATTGGGGCTACACTTCCAGTTCTTGCTTCTGTTGCAGTGGGAGTTGGTAGCATGATTATGGTAGATTTTGGCAGTAGGGAAGTAGTTGTGGACATCAGGTCCTTATGCTTCCAGGAGCAGCATGCAGGTGATACAGGTTGGGTAGACCAGCAGAGGTCTATTGTAGAGCATGTGCTTATGGTCACAGGTGGTACAGAGACATTTTCTCTGCACAGTGACAGTTCGGGTGCTATGGACTTAGCACAGGAGCACGTGGTGGTGAGAGTTCACTCTCCCAGTGAGATCTGGCATGAGATCTTGGTTGACAGGCATCTATAGCTTGTCATTTTCTATCCTACAAACCTGATGTCTGCTAGCAGCTTATCCTCTGTGCACTTTGCACATTGTAAAGTGTCGATGGGCATAGGATGACGGTCTGGTCATCTTGTTTTTCAGCCTATGGCTGATTGTATTGTATGTGTACTATACTCCCTTAAAGGCACACTGCCTTTAAGTGGGAGGTTGTTGGGGTAAAGGGCAGTGTACCCACCCACTTGTACAGTGCCCATGTATACTCATATATATATATATGATAGAGGAATAAGCTGGAGTAGCTTTTGCTCCACCACTTTTGGTGTCTCCTATCCCTTTGTGTGTGCTCTCCTCTCCCACATATATATTTATTTTCTTGAATTTGTTGAATCTCAAATCACTTATTAGAATCTTCAAAACACAAAATCAACATGAAAATAAGTTTCACAAATAACTACTACCACTAAAACTAAAAATAAATTTATACACAAAATATGGAACATCAGAGCATGTATGTTTTTGCCTTTGGATGTAAGGGAGGGGGCTGAACATATGGGAGAAGGGGGCTGAATTTACAGCATGTATGTTTATGCATTTGGATGTTAGGGAGGGGGGTGAATTTATGGGAGAAGGGGGCTGAATTTATGGGTGAAGAGAAGTAGTATGCTATAGAGAAGGTGCTGAATTGATGGTAGGTACATTTATGCATTTGTATTTAAGGGAGAAGGCTGAATTTTGTGGTGAAGAGAAGTGGTTGATGAATTTATGGCATGTATTCATTGCATTTAGAGAAAGAAGCATGTGATTTGTAAGCATGTATGTTTTGCATTTGGAGAAAAAAGGTGGTTGAATTTATAGCATGTATGTTTTTCCCTTTGGATGTAAGGGAGGGGGCTGAATTTATGGCATGTATGTTTATGCATTTGGATGTAAGGGAGGGGGCTGAATTTATGGGAGAAGGGGGCTGAATTTTGTTGAGAGAGAAGAAGAAGAGATGATAGACACACCAAATAGACTCCCAAAGACTGATTCATATTGATCAGTAGTTACATATATATAGGTGAGACCTAGTTCAAGTTAGGGCAAGCTATATATAGCTCTAACACCCCCACTCAAACAAAGATCTCTAGCTATGGATGAAAAAACCCTTGGGGAGGATAAGGGAAAAACCCGAGCTCCTATATACAAGTATACAAGTTGATCATTTGTACAATTATTTACAAGTATGTAATGCAGATGTGCATTTATATACAAAAGATCACCCATAGGTGTGTTAATCTTGGAAGAGAGAAGCTGCAAGCACTCCAAGTTCTGATCATAGCACTGTGAAGCATGCCTCACTAAGTCCTTTAGTGAGAATATCTGCAATCATCTAAGAAGTGGGACAATGTTCAATCATTATCATCCCTTTCTTCACTTCATGTCTGACATAATGGTAATGAACAACAATATGTTTGGATTTGTTATGCTGAACATAGTCTTTAGCCAGACTTATGGCACTTTGATTATCACATTTGAGAGGAGTATTGGATGATGGAGGATGACCAATATCTGCAAGCAATTGTTGTAGCCAAACCAATTCTTGAGCTGCTAGAGAAGCCACTACATACTCAGATTCTATGGTAGAAATAGCAACACAACGTTGCTTCTTACTTGCCCAAGATACCAAGCAACCATTGATAAAGAAGCAATTACCACTTGTAGACTGCGTAGAAAAGTGAGAGCTTGCCCAATCTGCATCTGTATATCCCAAAAGATCAAGAGACATCATAGAAGATGATTCTGCATGACATTGATAAACTAATCCAAAATCAAAAGTGCCTTTCAAATACTTTAGAACATGTTTTGCTACAGACCAATGTTGCATTGAGGGAGCAGCCAGATATTGACCTAGAAAATTGGCAATAAAAATAATATGTGATCGAGTGTTCAAATCGACAAACTGTAGGCAACCAACAAGATTGGCATAGGGTTGATGCGAAACCTCAACATCATGAGTCAATCAAGTATTTTTGACAGAGCTCACAAGACAAGGAGTGGTTGCAGAGTGAGCATTCATCAAGACAAACTTTTGAACTGCATCTAGAATGAATTTTGTTTGTCGAAGTAGCAAAATTCCCTTGTGACGAAATCGTTGAACTTGAATACCAAGACATGAGACCAAGATCAACCATATCAAATGCTGAGGATAAGATTTTCTTGACATGTTGCAAGAAATCGAGATTGTTGGAAACAAGTATGGTGTCATCCACATAAAAAGCAAGAATGACAAAAAGAGCACCATCATGTTTGGCATATAAGTTGGGGTCAGAGAAACAAGAGCTAAAACCTTGAGGTGTTAGAAGCTGATCAATTTTCATGTACCAAGAATGGGAAGCTTGTTCTAGACCATAAAGAGCACGATGAAGATGACAAACAAGATGGTCTTGACCGGGAAGTATAAACCCTTCTGGTTGCTCCATATAAATCTCCTCTTTAAGATCTCCATTAAGAAAAGTAGTTTTCACATCCATTTGATGAATCTCCAAATCAAATTGAGTAGCAAAAGCCAAGAGTACCTGAATACTTGTGCTACGAACAACGGGTGAAAAAGTATCATGATAATCAACTCTTGCAATTTGTGAGTATCCTTTTGCAACTAGACGAGCTTTAAACTTGTCAAAAGAACCATCAACTTTAGTTTTGGTTTTATAAACCCACTTACATTTGATAGGAGTGCAATTAGGAGGTAGTTCAGTAAGAACCCATGTACCTTTAGAGATCAAAGAGTCATATTCACCTTCCATTTCCTCTTGCCATTGTGTCTTTTGTGCAGGAAGAGATAGCTTCTGTATAAGTAGTAGGGTGTTCATGAGCAACCATTGCATGATCAATGATTTCAAAGTCATCAACACAATCATGAGTAGAACCATGTTCAAAATCAATAGGCAGATCAACATAAATATCAACACTATCATCAGAGGCATGTGTATGTGCACGATCCAAATCAAGATTGTCAACACATTGCTCTGCAGATGGAGTGGCAGTGATGCATCAGATGAACGAGTAGTAATGATATCAGAAGTGGAATCATTATCAAATAGAAAAGGAAAGGCATAAAGTAAGGACTTAGTGTCCTCTGCATCCTCGATAGACCATGCCCCTCCCATTAATTGCTCATTGAATATGGCATCGCAATTGATTATCACCTTCTTAGAAGAGGGATTATAGAATTTATAGCCTCTAGAATTCGGAGAATATCTAATAAATATGACCTTTTTGCCAGGAAGATCTAGATTTTTCCACGTCTCTTTTGATACATAAATATAAGCAATGCAACCAAAAGTTCAAAAATGTGATACAAAAGGAGTCTCCCCTGTCCAAGCTATGATTGGTATCTGACTAGAAGGTGCAGTTGTAGGAAAATGATTTTGCATAAAGATGGCTGTCAAAAGTGCTTCTGCCCAAAAGCTTTGAGATAATCCAGAATGAAGGAGCATACATCGCATAGCATCAAGAGAGGTGCGATTCTTACACTCTACATGAGCATTTAATTATTGAGGAGAGTATGGAACAGTATCTTCACGATGAATGCCACACTCAATGAAATAATCATTAAAAAGATTAGAAATATATTCTCCACCGTTGTCACTACGAAGGGTCTTGATCCAAAAACTAGTATGAAGTTCTGCAATAGTTTTATAGTGCTTGAATACTGATAAGGCCTCTGACTTATGTTGCAAGAGAAATGCACTTGTATATCTTGACCAATCGTCAATGAAAGTGATGAAATACCTATAGAAAGACTTGGATGGAGGAAAAGGTCCACATATATTAGTGTGAATAAGATCCAATAAAGCATATGAATGAGTTGAAGTAGATGCATGAAAGGGTTTTCGATGATGCTTGCCAAGAGCGCAATATTCATAGAGGCCCATGTGAGGACGAGCTGGGAGATTCATACCATCCACAAGATCATGACGATTTATAGCAAGTAGCTTGGCAAAATCCAAATGAACAAAACGATGATGCCATAGCTTGCAGTCCAGATCACCAGGGGTTGTAACCACATTAGCAATATCATCATTTAAGGAAAGTTGAAAGAGGTTACCATTCCAAGGAGCAACTGCTATGGTATGTCCAGCTTTTTCAATCCGACACTGTGTGTGGTCAAAGCCAATAAAGAGACCAAGATCAATAAGTCATGCAATAGAAAGAAAATTTCTCTGAAGATTTGGAACATGGAGAACGCCTTGCAAGACTCTTGTTGAAGAAAAAGTGCCAAGATATAAATGTCCAATGCCCATGACTTGACAAGTAGTGTCATTAGAGATAAACCAATTTCTTGTGAGGAAGAGCATGATAATTATGTAACCATTGAGATTGATATGTCATATTACTAGTAGCACCAGAATCAACAATAAAAGTGGAACCATCTTGAACATGAAGTATCCTTTCTAGAGAGACATCAGAACATATATGATTTGCATCTTGATGCATATGGGCATCTTGTTGTTGAGAAGCATATGCTTGAGTACGTTCGCGATCATATCGCCTCTTGTAACACCGAAAGGATGGATGATTTCCGCCACAATATTTGCAAGGAGAATTATTGGATAAGTGGGGTTGCTTAGTGGTAACACCATGTTCCTCATCATATTGCTGAGCCCAACAATCAGAGAACATGACCATGCTTATCACAGTAAGAACAATGTTTCTCAGGATATTTGAGATGAGAAGAATTGCCACCTTTATACGGATGACCACCATGTCCATAACCACCATGTACATATTTGAAGAAAGGATGCTTGCAAGCAACACAAGCTGCCTCTAAATCAATTGATTTCATGGAGTAGGTGCACCAGCAGCAGCAAGTTGATTGACGATATTCTTGAATGAGTCAATATGAGTTGTCATAGGAGCTCCAACTTTGTATGGAGTGCTCAAAAGATTATGAAGATAAAGAATCTCTATGACAGATTTCTTCTCAAAGTAGAAATGAGATATTCCCATATTGCATGAGAAGAAGGAAGGGCAAATACATCCAGCATAAGAGAATCATGTAGAGCAGATAAAATATATCGACGAGATGCTTTATCACGAGAACACCAATCAGCAAAGTCAGATCTCCATTGCTCAAAGAGAGGGCCTTGAGTCATAAGAGCATGATTCAGAGTTGCATCGACAGGTTGGGGTGGATAAATGAGATCACCAAGAACAATATCTGAAAGATTATCACCTTCGAGTATCAATAACATCTTCACTTTCCAACCAGGAAAACCATGTCCTTGAAACAGAGGAACGGATCGTTGGCCAGAAGGAAAGCCGTTGACGATTATAGATGTTGCCATCATACTTTGGGAGAATACGTTTGTCAGAGCTCACGTCAATGATCAAGAATACAATGGTCACTCTCAAGATACCCCAAAAAAGGATAGAACATGAGATGGGAGTATACTAGAAATAGCATGCATGCCAAGAAAGCGCTTTGAGCTTGTTAATCACGAAACCACGATATTTTTGGAGAAAAGCAGAACTTGTTGATCATGAAACAGAGGTATTTTTTGTGAAAAGCACTACAATCATGATGATCACCAAACCAATACGTTTATCATGAAGCCATGAGATTCTTGGCGAAAAGTAGTACGAGCATGCCGATCACGAAACCAAGAAAAAAGTAGTCGTCACAAAAACTGACGTAACTTTCTACTCTGAAGTCTGATTAGGACGTTTAAGTGCTCAGAACGAAGAGCACGATGAGAGCTACATCTCCAAATTGATTTACGATCCATTTGCCGCTGATAACTTTCTCAAATTTGCACTAGAATACCTTCAAAAAACCACATCAAGTTAGACATGTCAAAATCGACAAGAGAAAATAAGTGATGAGATACTGAAAGTGCTATGTAATCAAATCAACAACTAATACTTCCTGTCTTTCTTCATTACAGTGAACATACAATAGCAAAACCTTTGTAGCTCTGATACCATGTTGAGAGAGAAGAAGAAGAGATGATGGACACAACAAATAGACTCCCAAAGACTGATTCATATTGATCACTAGTTACATATATAGGTGAGACCTAGTTCAAGTTAGGGCAAGCTATATATAGCTCTAACAAATTTATGGGTGAAGAGAGGTAGTATGCTATAGAGAAGGTGCTGGATTTATGGCATGTATATTTATGCTTTTGGATTTAAGGGAGAACGCTGAATTTTTGGGCAAAGAGAATTGGTTTATGAATTTATGGCATGTATTCATTGCATTTAGAGAAAGAAGGGGCTGATTTGTAAGCATGTATGTTATACACTTGGAAAAGTTAGGTGGCTGAATTTATAGCAAGTATGTTTTTGCCTTTGGATGTAAGGGAGGGGGGAGCAGGGGGCTGAATTTATGGCATGTATGTTTATGCATTTGGATGTAAGGGAGGGTGCTGAATTTATGGGAGAAGGGGTTTAATTTATGGCATGTGTGTTTTCCATTTGGAGAATGCATGTGGCTGCCTTTATGGCACGTATGTTAAGCACTTAGAGAAAGAAGGTGGCTAAATTTATGGCATTTATGCTTTTGCATTTGGATGTCAGAGAGGGGGCTGAATTTATGGCATGTATGTTTTTGCATTTGGATATGAGAGAGGGGGCTGAATTTATGGCATTATGTTTTTTATATAGGGAAAATACCTATGGGAGATGCATCAAAGGATGTGTCCTTCAAAGAGAACAAGGAGCATCTCTCTTTGCAAGATAAATCTCAAGTTTCTATTGCTCTGATCTTAGGGGCAAGTTTTACACCTATGTATGATGAGGTGTATGACATAAAAAGGAAGAACAACAACATATTAAAGGCATCATCCATGAGCATCATTTTATGGATAAGGATGTCCAACATCTGAGGTTGTTGAAGCATTTCCAATATAAGATATCTTTTTTATTTCTTAAATAATACAAAATTTTTTCTTTAACTCAATCATATGTTCTTTTGTGTAGCTAGATAAGTTCATGGTGAACAGATTCGAAGGGTTTGAGTATTATCACTCTGATCAGGTGTGTAAGTTTCAATCATGAGTTGTCTTCTATTTTGAAAAAGTATTATTAACCATTCAGTTATTCACAATTCATCTATCTTGAATATTTTATATCAGGATTCTTATGGGTGAAGCAACTGTTAATATGAATGAGATGACATTTTTTGAGATGCTTCATGGTGACATCACTACAAATGAAGATAAGGTATGAATTGCCTTTATCTTTTAGATATGCTTTATGATTGAAGCTATTTTCTTTGATTTAATTGTGTATTTTAAAACTAATGTCACATCTATCAGCATCTTCTTTTTAGACAAGTTTTAATTTAATTTTGCCATATTTTAAGGATCCAATGTCAAATGTGATTGATTCTACGAATGAAATGTCTAGAAAAAGTGAACAAAAGAGAAAGGTAAAAGTTTTCGTTTATGCAATACCCTTTAAAAGTAAAGAAAGCACTTTGTATGCTTGTATTCTTTACATAATTCTTTTCGATGGCATTAACACTACTTGTTGTTTATCATTCATAGGTGAGTGAAAAAATGAGAGATCACTTAGAACAAAAGAGCATGCAAAGAAGTGATAAATCTTGAGGAAAGAGATGCAAGGTATTCTTATAGTTAGAATTTATTTTCTATGATTTGATGTCTTTATACCTTGATTTTAATCTCAATTTTTTTAATTTGAATTAGAACTTAAAAGATATTCAAGGTACAGACATGGAGGTGACTACGATTTCAAGCGAGTATAAAAGAGTATGTAATAGCCTTTTACATTAGGCTTGATTATTTAAATCATTTGCTTCGAATTTGTTAATATATTGTGACTTGTTTTGTTACTATGCCCTTAGGTAAATGACATTTCAAAAGAAAATATGGAGATGATACTTTTGAAATACATGGGAGTCCACACAATTCATGATATGTACTTTTTCTTAAAAAGTACATATGTGAAGCTTAAAAAGACAGAGAGTAGCTTCAAATAGTACTCTACAGACATCAAGAAACCAGCCAGTAACATTATGATAAGGGACATTGTGCATTGGCTTATTGAAAGTCAAAAAGTTAGATTCATGGAAAAATCTGATGTGCTTAGTTTAGAAGATATAGAGATTTCGATATGACATTTAGCTTGATCAAATAAGTCTTCAAAGATGTTATGTAGAGCTCTTGTAGCTCACTTTGGTTGTCTTATATTTCTCACAGTAGAAGTTTTTTGGTTTTTCTTTTGAATATTGTAATAACCAATGGACTTTTTACCTTCTTATTAATTGTACAAATATTAAAGAGAACTCCATAATCTTTTTTATGCTTTTGTTGAATCTTAGTGTAGATAATGCGAGTTAAGGTAATTATAGTAACAATTGCTTATTGCTCTAGGTACTTTTAAACTTCAAATTACTACATATAAAAATGTCAAACATGAGTGCTTCATTTTTTTAATGATAGAACTTAGAGAAAATCACTTATTTTGCGGTCACCCTATATAGGGAAATAGAAGATTCTCTATATTGTTTACTAGTTCATATAACCCAAAAGTTTACAAACTATGAAAAATGGGGTATTTCCTAGTTGTCTTACAAAGAAAAAGAGGATTCTCTATATCATTTGCACACTTCCTAGTTTTAGTCTAGTAAATGATATAGAGAATCCTGTTTTTCTTTGTAAGACAAACTAGGGAAAATGGAACATTTCCTAGCTAGACTATGTAGGGAATTACTAATGAATTTCACTATCTAGGAAAATTTTCCTATATGGAGAAATTCATTAATGATTCCTTGTATTGACTTGCAAGCCACCAACAGATTAAAACCCTTACACAAGTTTAAAACTTGCATGCAAATGCAAATCGAGCTCCTGAAAATGAGAGTAGACAATGATGTACTTTGTTGGAGGAGATCCAACTTTAACAATGCTAACCACATACAATGGAACGAATTGGGTTCAAATTATGCTCAAGAGAACTGAGGAAATAGTTGCAGCATTTACACGATAACATCTTTCTCCTTTAGCATGCAAAGAATCCTCTGTGCTTGTTTCAAGTTATGCATCACTAATTCAAAATGTACAGGCTCCGTGTGAGTCAATCATAGCGGGCCGATGGAAGAAGAAGTGGTGGCCTTTGAATGTGAGCTTGAAGGCTAGTACCATGCAAATATCGTAAAGAAATATATTTCTAATTATAGCAACAATCCCATCTTCACCATAACAGATCCAATCTCGAGATCACATTTAGTTTACGATGATTAAAGCTAGTAGTAACCACCGATTCCAAATTGGCAAGCATTCTCTAAGTAGGTTTTCCCACACTTACCACAATTCCTAGAGTCTCTACTAGAATCTATGCAATGACCATCGCCACAAACTTCTGTCAATGTGCCTAGCCTGTGGCAAGCTCCACAATTTGTTGAGTCATTGTACACATCTACACAGGCTCCACCACAACATGTTGATCCGAGCAGTCGGTGATTGGTGTCTTTGTAGATAGTAGCATTGAACGAGCAATTGCTAGAATGAGCAACATTTGCCAACGCACAACATACCATTCTTTTTTGTTCTGAACCCATCATTTTTATCTTTGAGATCTCCACATTTCAAACCACGGAATAGGGTGGGTGCATTTGGCTATTGTCTACAATTAGCAACGCCTCGCCCATCTGCTCCAGCACCTTCTTAATAGAGAAAAAAATTTTTGTATCTCCATGCAGACCATTTTGAACTGATTTCAAGGTAGCTCTGAAGGTAGGCGACCAAGAAAGTGCAAACGGAAGTAGCGCGAGCAGATACCGACGAGGATCCATGTAGCATGTAAGAGAGAAGCCATTTATGGGGGTGGGAAGCTAAATCAAATATAATATATATACATATATATATGTCAGCAAGGGTAAGAGCTAAAAGAAGAAAGCATGAAGATGGCTAGGGAGGAGGAGCAAGCTATGGCTATGGCCAAAGAGATTTCTTAATAAATTGATTGGATTCATGTGGTCCT